>NC_091962.1:5452967-5567967 GCF_031021105.1 Erythrolamprus reginae | reverse complement strand
GCCTCTGCACAAGCCGAAAATCAGCTGGCCGGTGCACACAATCGCACTTCAGATTAATTAGGGCAACAGCTCGCGTGCCGGCAGATACGGTTCCCGTGCCACCTGTGGCACACGTGCCGTAGGTTCGCCATCACTGCATTAAGCCAATATTGCTTCGTGGTGCTTTGCAGCCCTCTCTCAGCAGTTAAGAGATTTCATATTGCAATCTGGGTCTTTCTCATTTTACTGATCTGGTGAGGATGAAAGGCTGAATCAACCTTGAGCCGTTCAGAATCAAACTGCTGGCAGTCGGCAGGATTAGCATGCAGTATTGCATTCTGACTACTGTGCCACTATGGGCCCTCCCTCCTTGGCAGTTGAGTCTTTTTTTTGTTTGTTCATTAATTAATTAGATTTGTATGCCGCCCCTCTCTGTAGACTCGGGGCGGCTCACAGCAGCAATAGAACAATTCATAACAGATCTAATAATCTAAAAACATTTAAAACACCCCATTATTAATCAGACATACATACAAACATACCATACATAAATTGTATAGGCCCGGGGGAGATACAGTATCTCAATTCCCCCATGCCTGGCGGCAAAGGTGGGTTTTAAGGAGTTTACGGAAGCCAAGGAAGGTGGGGGCAGTTCTAATCTCTGGGGGGAGCTGGTTCCAGAGAGCCGGGGCCGCCACACAGAAGGCTCTTCCCCTGGGACCCGCCAAACGACATTGTTTAGTCGACGGGACCCGGAGAAGGCCAACTCTGTGGGACCTAACCGGTCGCTGGGATTCGTGCGGCAGAAAGCGGTCCCGGAGATATTCTGGTGTCTCAGTTGTGGTGTCTCGGAATCGTGTGATCACCTTTTGGGACCTGACAAGCATAGTCATGGGAGAGGCAGATTGTTACTAGCTTAACAGCTGCAGCGATTTACTTAACAACTGTGGCCAGGAAGGTTGATAAACATTCCCTTAACAAATGTCTCACAGCAACAGAAATTTTGGGTTCAGTTTTGTTCAAGATGTGAGATCTTGATTTGTTCAAGATCCTGCTTGTTAGAAAGGAGTTAGTTTCATCCAAATTGGGATAGAAAACAAGACCAGGAATAATTGGTTTCTTTACTACGGTAATATCCTTTCTGTTCATTGAATGTTTAATGGAATGCCATTAAAACCACTGTAAATTATATAAATGCTGTATCACTGGATACAGAAATACTGTGGAGAGGGGCAGCTTACAAGTCTAATAAATTAAAATTAAATTAATTAAAATTCAAAGGCCCTAGGTCATTAGAGTGGAAAAAAGAAAGGACTTCTTTATTACCACCACCACCACCACTCCACTTTTAAAGACTATTAGAACAAGGAACACACCATAGGGATTGTCTATACGTGCACCTTCCATTGATTTAACTGATAAAAAATATGGACGGTGGTTGACCCGAGTTGTTTCGATTGGTTGTTGGCTTCGTGTGATGTTTGGTCTTGGGGTATTTTGAGCAGATTATCCAGTAAATGATAGTTTTTATTAATTTATTTATTTATTCATTTGTCCAATACACAAATACATAGGAAGAAAAATAGACATGTAGTAATATATATAAGGGTAAAGTGAACTTAGAGGAGAGGATATATGAAAGGAAGAAAATATATATGATAAGTGAGAGAAAGGAAAGACAATTGGACAGGGGACAAAAGGCACACCAGTGCACTTATGTACCCCCCTTAGTTGGCTTAGACATGCATGGGATGCCAAGCCATCTTACCATCAGTCTACAATGACTAGGTTCAGACAACCTAGTCTGTATATCAAGCTCAGGAAATCAAGAGTCCAGACAGTTCAATTGAATATCTAGGTTTTAATGCATGCTAATACTCTCTACAAGAGCGACTAAAGGTCAAAGCAAGTTTGCGGTAGATAAGAGTCAACAGAATTCAAGGTAGGCTGGCCTTAGACTTCTTGTGGGGGTGAAGGGACTCGAGACTGATGATGTCCTTGACCCCTGCTTCGGGCTCATCTCCCATACTGGGTGAGAGGCAGTTGGCAGGTGAGATATTGAAGTATACCAGTCAGTTTCTCAGGGCCTCTGAGGTGGATCTTGATCCTGGTTTCCTTTTCTTCCCTGCTCCATTTATTCATCAATAAATATGTGGAAAGGCTTCCATGCTTTGTGTTTTCCCACAGCCTTTGTACACCTGTCTGGTGGTCCCTGTAGCCAACATTACCCAGCCTTCTCTCCACCTGAGCCCTCAGCCTTCCTTCTCTCTACCTCCTGTTGCTTTCGGATTGATCATCCACCTTGCTGTGACTTGATGGCTTCTTTCCTTCTCGCACCTGAAAGCAATCTTGTTTCCTAATGCCCTGTGTTTAGATCTTTTTTTTTTCAAGTCGACTTATTTTTTTAAAATTTCTGTTTCAGAAGTTGCAGAACTGAAACTGTTTTCTGCCCAGGTTGTTAACCGTTAATGTTGAGTGCCAGGGTTTCGGTCAGCTGCCGCATTTCCCTGAAAATACAACCTACTCAGAAAGTAAGTCCTAGCTTGATTTTTACATGTGCACCCAATATGAGTCCTCCCCCCCCAAAAAAATCCCCCAAGCCCTAATTAAGACCCTGCCCACTCCAGGGTGCACAGGTAAATATTAAGTAGGTGGAGATGGAGGGTGGTGAAGCTACCCTGCTAGTTACCTTGGGATAACCGCTGCCACACCTCAGCCCATTTCTTTAGCTGCAGCCTGCAAAGCTTTCCTGGAGGCCTCTGTAGCTGATAAGAGGGCTCTGGATCGATCCAGAGCTCTTGTTATCAGCTAGAGGCCTTCAGAAAAGCCTCCCTGGCCTTGGCAGATGAAGAAGTTCCTGAAGGCCTCTGATAGCAAAAAAGAATTGGGGAGGGGGGCATCACACACAAGTGAGCTGAGTGAGTGGGTGACAGTCGTCACCCCCTTAAAAATAAGACCTATTTTGGTGGCAAAAAAATGTAAGGCAGGGTCTTATTTTCGGGGAAACCCGGTATTAATACACAACAGAGATACATTACATTAAAACAAAGCAAACTTTGGATGCATTTTAGGAAAGATCCTATCCCCCCCTCCCAAAATGTTTAATTGAGGTGGCAATTGTAGGTGACACATAGTGGTAGTTTGTTAAAGTTTCCTACTTTTTGGCACAACTATAATTATTTCCATTTTGTTTTCCTCTCGTTTACCTGTAAGATTCTTGAATATAATTTGACGACAGTGTGGTCAGGAGAGGAATTGGTGGCAGTCTAGAAATGGGCTTGAGGCTTGTTAATTTGACGTTATTTTGCAAAAATTATTGAATCAATTTACATGGCCCTCCCTCTGAGCGAAGCAGTGGCCCAGAGGTGCAGGCAGTCACCTCCCGCTCGGAAGGTTGAGAGTTCAATCCTAGGCAGAAACAGATGTTTTATCAGGATGCAAAAAGAAAATATATGCTGTGATCTCGGCTTCGGGATTAGGAAGAGCGTTCGGGCAATAAACGCTCAGCTCCGTTCCACTCCAATAAAAAACATTACAGAGTCGTTAAAAAAAAAAAGGCCACTCCACTAAAAATTCCTTTCTTATGACTTTGTAATCCCTTAATTGGCCTAAAATTGACAAGTCAAAAAAATCCTCAAAGCAATAAGGATAAAAACATACTAGTAGCATTCTGTTATGATGAATTAAGGATCTCTGAGTAATTAAGAGAGATGGTTGCCTGGCCTAGCTAGTGCATAATAACTGTCTCTTTTTGCTAATAGCATTTTATGAAGTCTCGTTGATTTGGTACCAACCAGTATCAAATGCAGGTAGTCTTCAACTTACAACAGTTTGTTTAGTGATCATTAGTTACAACAGCATTGAAAATAGTGACTTATGACCATTTTTCACACACAATTGTTGACTTTCTTTTGGTCATGTGATCGAAATCCAAACACTTGGAAGTGACCTTTGGGCTCAATTTGTGGTCATATGTTTCTATGTTTCTGTTGTTGAATTTCAGAACCGTGAAACAACAATTATGTGCATTTAAAAAAAGTCATTTCATGATCCAGGATAGAGTTTGATCCTCTAGATCAGTGTTTTTCAACCAGTGTGCTGCGGCACACTAGTGTGCCGTGAGATATGGTCAGGTGTGCCGCGAAGCTCAGAGAGATAAAGAAAGAAAGAGAGAAAGAAAGAGAGAGAGAGAAAGAAAGCAAGAGAGGGAAAGAGAGAGAAAGAGAACAAGAGAAAGAAAGAAAGAGAGAGAGAGAGGGAGGGAAGGAGAGAGAGAGAAAGACATAGAGGGAGGTAGGGACAGAGAGAGTAAGAGAGCAAAAAAGAGAGGGATGGAGAGAAAGAAAGAGGAAGGAAGGGAGAGAAAGAGGGTGAAATAGAGTGAAAGGGAGGAAGAGAGAGAATTTTTTTGTCCAAACTTTTTTTAGCCCCCCGCCCCGCTCAATGTGCCCCAGGGTTTCATAAATGCAAAAAATGTGCCACGGCTCAAAAAAGGTTGAAAATCACTGCTCTAGATGTCTGAAATAGATGGATTTGGCATTTGGTTTTTTTCTTATTCCTTGATCTCTGATTACAATGGATGAAGAAAACAGGCCACTGGCAAAGGCCTGGACTGATGGTGTCTTTGTAGCTCCATATTTCACGAGCACAAAGGACCGTTGCACAGAATAAATATCTGAATTCCTCCCTTATCAGCCTGCAAACGTGTAAGGTCAGAGCACAGCCATGCCACCTGAAGAGTAAAACTGGAGAAGGAAATAAACCTCAAAACAGTTTAGCTTGAGTATAAGAACCATTACTTTAAAATTCAGCAAATCTGATTGTTTCGGAGTTCCTAGAAGACGGGCAGCTGCATCAGTGTCGTAGAAGTAAATAACATTTCATAATTCTGACCAACAGCATTCTCTGGTTTTGATTTATCCGCTTTGTGGGCCTGTCAAAACATTTCCGGATCTTCGCGGCCAGCATCAAATTGGGGAGATGGATGAAACTTACCTTAGAAGAGAGTAGAATCGGTTTCCATTGCCAAAACGCTTCCATTTCCTGAGTATAACTCGCTGGTTGCTCCGGTTCAGAAGACGCATGGGGTCCTCAAATTAACCCACTGAGTCATAGCTGGTGATTTCCTGGTGTGTTAGCTCTTTTTTTCCTAATACAAAAATGATTGTGAGCTGCTGTGCTTTTGCTTTGAATTGTCTTTAACAAATCTTTATAGCTGCCCTTCTTGCGTCTGTTTCTTCAAGGCAAACGAATGCGCGTGCAGTTGTCCACCAGCCGTCTCAGGACCGCGCCCGGGATGGGAGAGAAGAGTGGCTGCTACCGGTGTGGGAAGGAGGGTCACTGGTCTAAAGAGTGCCCGATAGACCGCACGGGGCAAATGGCCGAGTTGACCGAACCTTATAGCGAGCAATACGGAATGATGCGCACCCCGTACCCTACAGGCTACGGGGAATCCATGTATTACGATGACCCCTATGGAATGGTGGATTACTATAAACGGTATCGCGCGAGAAACGCTGCGGCCTATGGGGCCTCTGCATACGACGCTTATGCGGAGCACACCATGGCCCAGTATTCCCAGTACGCCCAGTACTCGCAAGCCACAGCCATGGCCGGTCGCCTCTCTACGTCCTTAGATCCCTACGAGAGGCCCCTGATGCCAAACTCGGGATCGGCAGCTGCGGTAGCCGTCGCTGCTGTGGCCGCGACGTCCTCCTATTACAACCGGGACAGAAGCCCTCTGCGTCGCTCGGCCGCTGCGGCTTCCACCGGTGGAGACATGTACGGATACGAGCGCGTTCAGCTGTCTCCCGCCTCGCGATCCTCTTTCTACGATGTCCAGCGTTTCGGGCGGGATGCAGGCGCGGACAGGTTGCGATACTCCGCGTATTGAGTCTCGAGGTGAGAGCGTTTTTTTCATGAGTAGCTTGGAGGAGGAGGAGGAGGAGGGGTTGGCGCATCAATGTGTCACTGCTGGTGAGGCGGGAAAACGGCCTGCAGCTGGGTGGGTCTTCGGAGGACACCTGCCAGTATCTACAGCTCTTAAGCCGTAGTAGCCGAGGAATGGACCAGGCTACTTGGTGGGGGAGATGAAACGGAGAGAGACCAGTATAGACTAGGGCAAAACACGTCAATTACAAACGTCTTCCAAACAGGGTGACACAGGGATAATTTGGCTCCCAAACCCACACGCCATGTCCAGGATATCACAAATTGCTTCGGTCAGAGTTCCCCACAATATTTGTTCCTCCATACATTTATTTATTTATTTGATTTGTATGCCGCCCCTCTCCGAAGACTCGGGGCGGCTAGCAACAATATAAAAAGACAATGTGCTTTGTTAAAGTTAGATTGAGGGAGACCTTGCCTGAGAACAGTGGATTCCACTGTCTTATTCCCCAAATCCTGGCCCACCTTGTCCGGTTGTTGTTTTTCCTCCTTCCTCTTCTGTTCCCATTGCCCCATGTATTGGACTCCGCTCCCATCAATCCTTCCCCCTTGCCTGTTTCTCGCTGTGCACCGTAAAACTTGAAACTAAGGGTGCAGCCACTACACCCCGACCGAGAGAAGATAGAGTGGCTTTTAACTAAAGCTGCTTGGAAATTGATGAGCGGGGTTAATTACCCACGAATGCCCCAGGGTGTAGTCTCTTTGAGCCCCCCCCTGGGCCTGAGAGAAGTTCCATTTTGACTCTCTTGGTGGCCCTTCAAAAAAAAGCGCAATTCCCATCCGTGAAATTACATTTGTGGACCTCTTCCCTTCACCACTCTGGCTAATAGTTGCTAGGACCAGCCAGCTCCCTCTGCAAATATGTCCCAATTCTTAAAAATTCACAGATGCTTGTGACCCCCCAGCAGAAATTCTGGTGGTGGGATTCCTTTTGTTCATGATATTGTGGTTGCTTTTTAAGCCTGTGATTTATTGTCACTGAGGGACAGCCCGCACACCCAAGGTAGATAATATTTTCTTTTTTTTCCCAAACGGTTCATAATTTTTATTCCTTTAAAAAAAAAATCTAGCTATTCTCATACCTTGAGGAATTCTTAGCTGCATTTTCTTCCGGGTGTTTAGTGACTTTTCACAACCGGACCAATTTTACGTATCTTTACTATGACCCAGCAACAGATGTCTAATATGAAATGTTTATTTGCAGTCCTTTCCCAACAGTTCCAAAGAGAGGATTCCTTCCCTTGCAGGGTTTAAATTACAACATTCTCACTGAGTTTTCTCTCACTATCTCCTAATGCCCGTGCCTCTGAGAAGTATATTGATATTCATCTGAAAATGTAATTTTGTGGGCTGTGAGGGTTGGGGAAGATGAGTAACCAGTGTTAAATACCCCACTGGTTCTCTCTGACTTGCCATCAAGGTTTTGTGGTTCTTCCACATTTTTGGTGAAACGTTAACTAGGATTACAGTTAGTCCTCAATTTATGGCCATTCATAAATCGACCACATGTATTTACGATGGTTGTGGGCACCCTGGAATTGTCATCTGGGACCTTCTGACAGGAAGAGCCAACAGGGAAGCCAGATTAGTCTTGATGCTGGTAGGTTTTAACAATGGTAGTGATTCACTTAGCCGCTAGGTCAGACGTCATAAAAAGGGACAGGGCTCAAATTAGCAATTGCCGGAAATGTTGGGACTGAATTGTGGTCATTAAGTCGAGGACTACCAGCAATCCAGCCTTCACAGGCACGGTCGCTCACGAGGCGGTACAATTTTCACGTACAATGGCTGACATTCAGTTCCCAATACAGTGATACCTCGTCTTACAAACGCCTCGTCATACAAACTTTTTGAGATACAAACACAGGGTTTAAGATTTTTTTGCCTCTTCTTACAAGCTATTTTCACCTTACAAACCCTCCACCGCCGCTGGGATGTCCTGCCTGGGACTTCCGTTGCCAGCGAAGCACCCGTTTTTGTGCTGCTGGGATTCCCCTGAGGCTCCCCTCCATGGCAAACCCCACCTCCAGACTTCCATGTTTTTGTGATGCTGCAGGGGAATCCCAGCAGTGCAAAAATGGGCGCTTTCCTGGCAACAGAAGTCCAGAGGTGGGGTTTCCCAGCGAGAGGAGCCTCAGTGAAATCACAGCATTGCAAAAACACAGATGTCCAGAAGTGGGGTTTCAAGGACTTTGGTGTTTTTGCGATGCTGCAATTTAAGTGCTCGTTTTTGTGCTGCTGGGATCCCCCTGCAGCATCACAAAAACACAGAAGTCCACAGATGGGGTTTCCCATGGAGGGGAGCCTCAGGGGAATCCCAGCAGCGCAAAAATGGACGCTTTGGCTGGCAAAAGGGGTGAATTTTGGGTTTGCACGCATTAATCGCTTTTCCATTGATTCCTACGGGAAACATTGTTTCGTCTTACAAACGTTTCACCTTAAGAACCTCGTCCCGGAACCAATTAAGTTTGTAAGACAAGGTATCACTGTATTTTCAATGAAAAGGTTCAGGGAGACAGCAATAAGAACCACATTTCTCTTAACACATGACATTGTGTTAAGTTCCTTAGCCATCTGACCAAATAGATCTCAGATCTGTTCCAGCTTGTGGCCACAATCAACCTTTCCAAAGACCTCAAAGCATCCAATACAGGAGGAGGACATGCACAAACTGAGGCTTGCTCAGTATAATGAGGAGATACTTGTCTCTTAATGTTTTAGTTTGAAAATAACATCTTTTTGTCCTGCTACTCCTGAAGAGAGTCCATAGTCCCAGGGAGGAAGAGATCCTTCCAGAATGGGGGCAAAAAAAGGGGTTAATATTCTAAAAATGTCTCCCCCTCTCCAATCAAATACTCCCCCTTAATTTCCCAGCTGAGTTAATGCCTTAAGACATGGATCTCCACCAAGGCCACTCACTGGCTGGGGAATTCTGGGAGCTGAAGTCCCCAAGGCTGAAGAGTTGCCGAGTTTGGAAGACCCCCCTGCTCTAAGGAATGTGGGGGTGGGCTCAGCCACGGAAGTGCCTGTTTTTAGGGGGGTTTTTTTCTAGGCAGCCCCCCAGCACTGAGCCTGCAAATGAACTGTGTCTTTTATTTTTCAGGTAGGCTATTTGAGGGCTGGACATCGGGCTCCTGCGGCGCGTTCACGTGAAAACTATGCCAAGCTTCATGATGTGTCGTTTTTGTGATTAGCATGGTCTCACTAATGGACATTCTGTATCTCGGCGAAGTTTAGTGGCAACTAACGGTCCCTGTTTTCTTCTTAAAACAAAACTAAAAGCCCCCAGGGCAGGGCTGTAGGGATTGGGGAGAGAAGGCTGTCGATAACTGGCTTTGTGCTCTGGGCTTTGGTCGAATGCTCGCTAACTTTGAGCATAGACATAGGGACCCCCAGAATAATAAGAGACAAATCTGTGGCTTTTCAACGATAACTTTGGCCCAATTCATTCCAGTTTTGAGTTTGCAATTTCTCCTCCCTTCCATAGGCTCAATTTTGGAATTAAATAATTCTAACTGATCCAGTTCCTTTTTTATTATTAATGATTATTATGAGAAGACGATATTTGGTAGCTCCCTGCATTTGGGCTGTAGAAAGCTTTCCTTTTGCTATGGATATTATTAACCTGTGACTTTTTGTTTTTTCGAAGTTGACATTTTTCTCCTTTCCCCCCTCCCCCCCTTCCAATAAAATAAAACATTGGTAAAGGTTCTTGAAAGTATCTGCGTTATTCAATTCGGATGCGAAAGGATGAGCTCACCTATTGCCAACACACTTTGCAATTTTGCATCCAAGTAGAATGGGCTGCTGGGAAGAATGCGGTCCTTTTCAAGAACCGTAATTTCAAACGTCTATTTTCCTGGGTTAGGGATAATTTCCATTTCCAGTTAGACTTTTTTGAGTTTTTTTCTTTTAGGAAGGAAAAGAACGTAAGGTATTTCATATTTCCAACTGCACAAACTACATTTGAGTTCTTGTCGCTTGTCCCTCAGGTTCTGCACATGTAAAGATTTCTCCAAAATGTCTTATTTTCCAAGGGAAAAATCACATTTAAGCGTTAGAGGAGTGTATCTCAATTTTGACAATTTTAATTTTAAGCTGGCTGGGGAATTTTGGGAGTTGAAGTCCCATTACGTTTACACTTGCCAAGATATTAGCCATGTTTGTTGCATTGAGTTGCTTATAAAATTAATAAAGATGAGCTATTAAATAAATACACAAGCACCAAACGGACTGGGTTTCCTCAACAGCCAACCAGGTAATCAAGGTTATCATTGATTGCAGTTAACTCGCCAGTGGTAGGGCAAACCCCACTGCACACCAAAAGGGAGACTGGGCAGTATGGATAGAGAAACAAAACAAGGCTGTGAGACCTGCCCCACTCAATTAGGGGGTCTAAGCAATATACACCTTTGTTACCGTGTAAAAAAGCGGTCACTGCTTTGAAATCGTGAGGACTAGAAACATGTTTTTAATGAAAGACAAAACTACTCAGCAAATACAAATTATATTTGCAAGGAAAGCAAAGCTGACAAGCACCCAACGGCCATTTTGCTACTCTTCCTGAGGATATTTTGTAGCGTGTCAGCTGTCCCCAATCACCTGTTGAACGTGGACACCTCCAGCTAAGAAAAACTTCATTAATTCTTCCATGAAAAGGATCTTAACTGACGCTGCCTCCATTGTTCTCAACCTCCTAAACTCGAGGGGGGGGGATAATGGAAGGCGGAATCTGGACTCTGATGCGAAAAAAGTTGTACGTGCTTCCAAAGCACCAGATAGTGAAGCCAATCTAAAAAGGAGAGAGCCTTCCCCAACTCCTTGTCTGGACTGCTTTGCTCAGAACTACAGCTCGACGCTGTTGCTGCAGCCAATAAAGCATCTCAACTACGTCCCTCTCTATTTTATCTTGGTACGGGCGACCCTTGAAAGTCACCGTATCGTTGAAGGCGTCTTTGATGTGTTTCACAATTAGGCGGAGTTCGAAGTTGTACTGCTCCAACTCTGAATACAAGTGGCTTCTGGTGCTCGACTCTTGCATTCTGTTGGGAAACCAGCCGAACTCCTTGGCGAACAAGCGGTTAGGATCCGAAGCAGCCTGTTCAAACTCTTCTATTTCAGTCAGCAGGAGCTCCCTATCCTGGATAAACTGGGCAGCGACTTCCCAAGAATCCAGCATGTCTGGAAGCAGTAAGTAATACTGGTTGGAGCTGTACTTGATGGCCATATTCATCCTTTCTCGTTCAGAGAAATGAAGGGAGGTCCATAGTCTTTCCAACCGCCTCTGAAGGACATAGAATTTTTCAAACTTATCATCAATAGTAGAACTTCCCATGCTCTGCAGCCAAGTGCTGCTGACATTCCACAATCCGGTGTGGAACTGTTTTCTCTGTGACTGAATTTCGGCTGCTTTTAGCTGTTTCCTCCTCACTTTCTGTCTCCTCACTTCATCCTCCGTTAACACACGTTGTGTGTCTTTTTCCTTCCCGTCTCTATATCCTTCAGGGTTGTACAAATGAAATATGACCGGCAGGTAGTCGGCGGTGTTGCTGCTGATGTATTTCAAGTACTCATCGATGTTAAATGTGGCTTTCCACCATTTCAACCAAGATGCATATTCTTTTGAAACTAGCTTCTTCCTGGTTGGATTTCGAGCTTGGGAGGCCTCAACCACTTCCTCTGGGACGAAGGGCCCCGCTGGGATAATTTGACTCAACTCTGTATTAACAATCTGCTCACTTTTTCTCTTTGTCAGTGTTGAGGAAGCAAAACAGGAGTGAGGAGACAGGATAGTTGCAGGACACTCTATCAAGGATCCTTGGTCAAACCTCAGGTATTCTTTAGGAATCGTATTCATCAGTTCCCTGTAGATCTCCTTGACTTCTTCTCCCGTAGAAAGGTTTGCGTCCAGTATCTTCATGGTAGCAGGACTTATCTCCCCCAGGAGGTGATTGTAGATTGGTGAAGAGCTATCCATGATCACATTTTCCAAATAGTGTCTTTCAGACACCTGCAGATCAGCTGTCTTTACCACCATCCTATCATGGATTCTGACATTCACCGTTGCCGCCTGAGGATGAGAGGCTGGGGCGGCGATGATGGTGTTCCTCCGGTTCATCTCAGAACGTTCTTCCGCGCACAGAGACTTAAGTAAACTCTCCAAATGCAGCTGGCGATTCTCGTTAGCTTTGGTCCATGTCAATGCTTTAATGAGGGGAGGGAGATCTAGATCTTCTTGCTCGCCTTTCAATTCAGTCTTCTCCAAGACAGAGCCCCGGACCAGCCTCTGAAGGTCTTCGGACAGGGCTGTTGGACCCTTCAGTTCGCCAGCTTCGGGGGTTTCAGGGTAGCGACAAAGCAGATCAGGGCTGGGCCGGCGAGGGACCAAATGGATGCCAAGTTCATCGGCTACAAGCTTCCCTACCCTCATATTGGGCAGAGACTGGCACCGGAGAAGAACAGAAGTCGGCGGGATAATCTGAGGCCTAGACCAAGTGCGTGAGGATCCATGGCGACAAGGGGTGGTGACGGCAGCGACGGCCATTTCCTGCAGGAAATCGGCTTTCTTGGGCGTGGGTAGATTCAATTTCTTTATTTTGCTCATGTCCAGCAAGGGCAACTCTTCCAGCTCTTTCAAATCCTGGGCTATTTTTTCCTTCTCTGTCAAAATATGGGGCTGGATGTATCTGATGAAGTAAGCGATGGTGATGCCCAGGCGGTTGCCCAGGGAATGGGTGGTCATGGGCCCAAAAGGGCTGGAGGATTTGGTAGGCGAATCGGGCGGGCGGTCCACCATTCTCTTCATCTCCCACACCAGGCGCTGGCGCACAGCCACCACGTTGAGGAACTTGGAGCAATCCAGGGCCAGCTGGGCTGAGAAGCGGATGATGTTGGCACAGTCGGTGAAGATGTAGCGCATCCGGCAGCACTGCATGAGGCCCACGTAGTGGCGGAAGAGATGCTGGGACACCAGCCCGAGGTAGCTCAGGAGGTGCTGGTACAGCTCCCGGTTGGCTTCGGGGCTGAAGGACGGGTCGTGGAGCACGTGCTGGAGGTCCTTGTGGGCGTGCTTGATCTCGGTCAGGATGATATCCCGGAAAGTCCGCAGGTGCTGAGGGTGGGCGAGGGCCTCATGAGGGCCCGGCTCCAACCGGGGTTTCACCAGCTGCATCAGGCCCGAGAGCGAGATGGGCACGGGCAGCTCCTCCTCCGGCGGGCCCAAAGTGGAGTCGGACAAGCAAGGCTTGACCCGAGACAAACTGGAGGGGAAAAGCGACAGCGGCGTCAGGATGCGCTGGTACTGCTTGTGCAGCTGCTGCGTCCATCTTCCCGTGTCTTCCAGGCGGTACAGCGGGCGCCCGGGAGGTGATATGCTCGACGGCATGGCGGGAAAAATAACCAACTGCCTCAGGGCCGCGCTTTCGGCGTCTCCTTAGAGCCGCGTTTTCGGCGTTGCCTTGACAACCGAGCGTCCGGTGCTCATAGCCATCCGGTCGGAATGTTAAGCCTCTGCTTCCGGGTTCCGCTCTCGGTTTCTACTGCGCATGCCCGCCTATACAACCAAGCGTAGGGGGTGTGTTTGTGTGTCCTTCAAAGTGGTCCGGGTAGAGCTTTTTTTTTTTAATCTTGAAGGCAAGATGGACGGAGCTCGCGAAAGGGGCGGAGGCCTCCTCTGCACGGTAGGTGGGAGAACTCTCCCGGGTGGGAGAATGGAGCGCTTTTTCCTCCCTTTCCGTCTTGACGCTTTGCGCATGTCCGAAGGAGTTGAGGGGGGGGGGTGTCTTTTGAAAAGCAGGCATAAAGGGGGCGTAACTGCTGGGTCATTCTTTAAAATGGCACCGTCTCCGGGCAAGGGGTGCTTAAATCTGGCTGAGGGAAGAAATACGGGCGGTCAAGTTCGTTTAGTGACCGTTGAAAGGCTTCGTTTAGTGGCTGTTTAGAAGAGGTCGTTTAAAACAGGGGTCTTCAACCTTGACAACCAAAGCTGGCTGAGGAACTCTGGGAGTTAAAGTCCCCAAGTCTTAAAGTTGCTAAGGTTGGATTTAGAAGACTTTGTTTAGTGGTTGCTCAAAGTTACAGTGGCCCTGAAAAAAATGTTTTTTTTTAACAATTAGTGACCATTCCTACTTGGCAGCTCCCTAAGGTCGTGTGATTCCCTCACAAGCGAAGTCAATGGGGCAACCAGATTGCCTTTTCAGCCAGAATAGAATAGAATAGAATTCTTCATTGGCCAAGTGTAATTGGACACACAAGGAATTTGTCTTTGGTGCATCTGCTCTCAGTGTACATAAAAGAAAAGATACATTTGCCAAGTATCTGCCAAGAATCATGAGGTACAACACTTAATGATTGTCATTAAATTGCCCCTGCCCTTCCAGGTTTCTTGTGGAGCCTCATCTTAAATTAAAATTTTGTAATTAGGTCAGTATTTCTTCAAACTTGGCAGCTTGAAGATGTGTGGGCTTCCCCTTATCAGCCTGCTAACAAGTCAACTTCCAGAAGGGTTCCGCTGTATAGGTCAGGCAAGCCCATATTGGCACTGACAGTTTTGCGTTGCTTTCTCTTTTTCTTTTTTAAAATAGTTTTATTAAATATAAACATTTTTTTAAAAATACATGCTTCTCCTTTTCTTATTGTAGTTGGAGTTTGCTGTCGAGATGACTTGTCAAAATTGCGTGGAGGCGGTCCAGAAAACACTGCAAAAAGCACCTGGTGAGATTGACCTCAGAACGATCAACGTTCTTTTCAACGTTTATTTTGTTTTATATTATAAATTTCCATAATTTATAATTTAATTTATCATTTATGTTTTCTGAAATACACAGCCAATACACAGCACCAATTTTGAAAAACAAAGACAACCCTAAATCCCTTCAATTTTGGAAGCCTTGTCCCAGATGCAAAAGTATTTTCATGAATTGCTAAATGTAGAAATGTTGCTGTTGGCTTTAGGATTTTTTTCTGCAGGGTGACGTAATAAGGCCTTTCTCAGATCAAGCTGCAAACTGCATGTTAGGAGTTGTCTTTTGGCCAGAAATGACCCAAAAACATTGAAAATCACAAGTCCGCTTGACCCCAGACTCTCCTATCCTAAATATGAGCCAATTGCCCAGCACCCAAACTACAGTCACATGATGGCAGAGTGGCACGTAGCAGCCAGAACTTGCAAGACGGGTTGTTAAGTAGTTCTGGGAAGATGCATTTTAATTGGAATGGGTGTCTAAACCGGTTATTTAAGTGGGGACTACCTTCACAAGGAGACATAATGACTGGGTGGAGGAAGGCAGTTAATAGATTAACCCAGGAAACAAAATTTTTAGTATCCCAACAAACTAGCTCTCTGCATGAATGTAATTAATCCATTAGATAAGTACAGTGGTACTTCTGCTTATGAATTTAATTCGTTCCGTGACCAGGTTCTTAAGTAGAATAGTTTGTAAGAGGAAGCAATTTTCCCCATAGGAATCAATGTAAAAGCAAATAATGCATGCAATTTCTCTATCACACAATGCTAAGCCGAGGGGGCACTGCCTAAAGCTCGTAGGCAAGAAAGTGAGGACAAAAAAGGGGAAATATTTCTTCACCCAGAGGGTCCTTGGTTTATGGAAGAAGAGATCGTGACAGCTGTCAGCCTGGATAGCTTCAAGGCAGGATTAGATAGATACATGAATGTCAACTGTATCAGTGGTTACTGAAACGGATGTCCAAGTGCCGCCTCTATGTTGGTTGAGGCAGGCAGGATTCCCTTGAATACCATTTGTTGGGGGTCAAGGGAAAGGGAGGGTTTTGCCTTCTTTCTGTTCAAGATCCCCAAGGACAATTGACGGGCCGCTGTGTGACGCAGAATGCTGGACTGGAGGGGCTTTGGCCTGATTTAGCATGGTTCTTATGTTCTTATGGTGCAGACAGCAGCTGGATTGGATTAATTGCCACCAGAGGCTGTTTGAGGTTTGTTTGCGAGAGATTTGGAGCACTAAAGGGGTCTTAACTGCCAGCTGTTTGTGTTGGGCTATAGTCCTGCCATCGGCATGAAAGCCATCTGGGTGACATTAGACCAATTCCTCTCTCTCAGCCCTTCCTGCATTCCAGATGTTGTGGTGGGGAAAAATAAGAGGAAGATATCTTGGATATGTTCACCACTGTGAGTTATATGTAAAAATAATAAAGGTAGCATATATAAAATTGCTTACATGAGCTTGTCCCAGTATTGCCCATGTGAAGAGGTGTGGATGGCAATGCCCAGAATTTCCTAGTAAGCTTCTGTGCAGCCAGCTGGGGAATATGGGAGTTGAAGTCCACACATCTTCCTGTTGCCAATAGTATTGGGAAACCTTACGCTACATGTTACCCTCTCTGTTTCCTTACAGGCCTCCGCATAGTTGACATCCAGCTGGCTTCCCAAACTGTCTTGGTGGAGACAAGTCTTGCTACTGAGGAAGTCCAGAAGCTGTTAGAAACTACAGGGCGCAAGGCTGTACTGAAAGGAATGGGGGGCAGTGTTCCAGGTAAATGCCAGCATGATCTTCGACTTCCTTTTCCTGGAATAAATCTCCCGGTACTCCGAATCTTTGGAGAAGGGCGGCATACAAATAATAATGATAATGATAATAAAAAATTGCTCTATGGTAGCAGTTCTCAACCTGGGGGTCAGTTTCATGATATGGAGCCGACATGGCGCAGTGGGTAGAGTGTAGTACTGCTGCAGGCCACTAAATAATAATAATAATAATAATAATAATAATAATAATAATAATAATAATAATGGCTTACAAGTGGAACAGTGTGAGCCGCCCCAAGTCTTCGGAGAAGGGCGGCATACAAATCTAATATTATAATAATAATAATAATAATAATAATAATAATAATAATAACTGGAGGGATCATAAGCCCGAAAAAGTGGTCGAAAATGAGCAAGCAAAACTACTGTGGGACTTCCGACTTCAGACTGACCGAATTCTGAAGCATAACACACCAGACATCCTGATCGTGGAGAAAAAGAAAGTATGGATCATTGACATCGCAATCCCAGGAGACAGCAGAATTGAGGAGAAGCAGCTGAAATACGAAGATCTAAAAATCGAGCTGCAATGACTCTGGCATAAGCCCGTGAAAGTGGTCCCAGTGGTACTTGGCATGCTGGGCGCAGTGCCAAAGGATCTCAGCGGACATTTGAAAACCATTGGAATTGACAAAATCTCCATCTGTCAATTGCAAAAGGCCGCTTTACTGGGATCGGCAAACATAATTCTCCGCTACATCACGCAGTCCTAGGTGCTTGGGAAGCGCCCGACTGGTGATGAAATACGAAATCTTGTGTGATCTTGTTTGCTATGTTGTATTGACATAATAATAATAATAATAATAATAATAATAATAATAAATTCGATTTGTATGCCACCCCTCTCCGAAGACTCGGGCGGCTCACAACAATCTAACAATAAAAAACTATAGTTAAAACCCACTATCATTAAAAAGCAATGTAGATCTGCAGGTCAGCAGTTCAAATCTCATCACCGGCTCAAGGTTTACTCAGCCTTCTATCCTTCCGAGGTGGGTAACATGAGGATCCAGATTGTGGGGGCAATAGGCTGGCTCTGTTAAAAAAAGTGCTATTGCTAACATGTTGTAAGCCGCCCTGAGTCTAAGGAGAAGGGCGGCATTAAAAAAAATATTGAATACATACATACATACATACATACATACGCAGTGGGTGCTTTATAATAATCAGCTAGAAAAGGTAAAAACACAAAAACATTTCCCCCCCCAAACGCCATCACTCTGCCAAACAAATAATCCCCTCAACACTGTCAAACTATTTACTAAGTCTGCAGTACTACCAGTAGTAGTTTTTTTCTCACCATTCCTATAATTCCATACTGTTTTTGTGATTAACCACCAGATTCTTTATTACATTCAATGCATTGAACATGACGCTTTAATTATGTTCAATTCGTACCAATGAAAATACATCCCGCATATTCGATATTTACGATTCATAACAGTTGCAAAATTACAGCGATCAAGGAGCAATGAAAATAATTTTATGGTTGGGGGTCACCACAACAAGCTCACAGAGCACCAAAGATCCTACAGTTCTCTTCCTCCTCCTTTTCTCTTCTTTTCTCCATTCCACTTATTTATTTATTTTATTTATTTATTATTTAGATTTGTATGCCGCCCCTCTCCGCAGACTCGGGGCGGCTCACAACAGAATACAACAATTCATGACAAATCTAAATTATAGTTTAAAATATTTTTTAAAAAACCATTTACTAAGCAAACATACACACAAACATACCATGTATAAATTGTACATGCCCGGGGGAGATGTCTCAGTTCCCCCGTGCCTGACGACAAAGGTGGGTTTTAAGGAGCTTACGAAAGGCAAGGAGAGTAGGGGCAGTTCTAATCTCTGGGGGGAGTTGGTTCCAGAGAATCGGGGCCACCACAGAGAAGGCTCTTCCCCTGGGGCCCGCCAACCGACATTGTTTAGTTGACAGGACCCGGAGAAGGCCCACTCTGTGGGACCTTCCAGCACTGATGAGATTACTCAGTTTGGGGACGAAACGGCCTGCGGGGAAACCACCAAGCTCCAGAGAGCACCGCTCAGATTAATTTTCTACTACAAAAGTCTCTCTCTCTCCCTCTTGACCTCCCCTTTGTTTTCCAAGGATTGCTCGGCACGGCCGCGGTGGCCATTGTGTCGGGCCGCGGACTGATCCAAGGGGTTGTGAGGTTCCTGCAAGTCTCACCTGCCAAGTGCCTTGTGGAGGGCACGGTCGATGGTCTTCAGCCGGGGCTGCACGGCCTTCACGTCCACGAATTTGGAGACCTCAGCCGGTCTTGTGACAGGTGAGAGGCGCTAGGACAGCGGGGTTGTCAAACTCAAAGATCACAGGCTGAATGCGGCCCACAGTTTAGATCTGGCACCGCAAAGGACCAGCCCACGATGCCTCGGCTAGCAAAAATAGGGCTCGGAGGATGGGGGAGGCTCCCTTTTGGCCAGCAGGGAGCTAGCAAAAGGAGAAATTTCTTTATCTATTTATATTTTTAATTTTAATGTTATTTATTTGACTTCTCAACCAACTCAGGGCAGCATAGAAGTTTCCCCCTTTGCATTTGAGCATCCAGAAAGGCAGTGTTGGGAAGAGAGCCAGGAAGGAAAAAGAGGGAAAGGAAGAATGAAGAGGGAAAGGGAAGGAAGGAAAGAAGAGGGAAGGGGAAGGAAGGAAGAAGTATGAAGAGGAAAAAGGGAAGGAAGGAAAGAAGAGGGAAGGGGAAGGAAGGAAGAATGAATGAAGAGGGAAAGGGAAGGAAGGAAGGATGAAGAGGGAAGGAAAAGGAAAGATGAAGAGGGAAGGGGAAGGAAGGGGGAAGGAAGGGAGGATGAATGAAGGAAAAGGAAGGAAGGAAAGAGAAAGAATGAAGAGGAAAGGAAGGAAAGAAGAAAGAATGAAGACGGAAGGAAAACAAAGGAAGGAAGAATAATGAAGGAAGGAAAAGGAAAGAAGGAAAGGGAAGGAAGGAAGAATGAAGAGGGAAGGGGAAGGAAGAAAGGAAGGAAGAATGAAGAGGGAAGGGGAAGGGAGGAAGGAGAAAGAATGAAGAGGAAAGGAAAAAGAAGGAAAGAAGGAAGGGAGGAAGAATGAAGAGGGAAGGGGAAGGAAGGAAGGGAGGGTGAATGAAGGAAAAGGAAGGAAGGAAAGAGAAAGAATGAAGAGGAAAGGAAGGAAAGAAGAAAGAATGAAGACGGAAGGAAAACAAAGGAAGGAAGAATAAGGAAGGAAGGAAGGAAGGAAGGGAAAGGGAAGGGAAGTCCTACCTTAGCACTTGGTCACCAGCAGACAGCAAACCTCCTCTGTAGGACAATGGTCTCGCTTTCCGTTGCTGGAGACAGTGGATCCCCTCAGCCCTACCCAGGCCACCACAGGGTTGACAGTGAGCTAATCACCACCACCACCCCTGGCCATGTTCTCCACTGGGTCAAACACAACCCCGATGCGTCCCTAAGTGAAATGGGGTTTGACGTGCCCTAGAAAATGTCCCCCCCCCCCCCACTCCTAGATGGTTTCAGGGGTTGTAAAAGTTGTCTTTCCTGACCACCAAACCTCCCATCCTGATTTCATCCTCAAACAGTTGCGGAGACCATTTCAACCCCAAAGGGGAACCCCACGGAGGCCCCCAGGACCTGCACAGGGTGAGTTTGGCTGCCTCTTGCTTTTAAAAATTATTTCCCGCTGTTGATGTCTCTTGTTCAACCTTGGATGAGCTTCCAGGTTGGTTGGTTGGGTGGCAGGCAACAAGTTTGTGGCTGCTCCTACGCTGGAGACATTGATAGAAACATAGAAGACTGACGGCAGAAAAAGACCTCATGGTCCATCTAGTCTGCCCTTATACTATTTCCTGTGTTTTATCTTAGGATGGATCTATGTTTATCCCAGGCAGGTTTAAATTCAGTTCCTGTGGATTTACCAACCACGTCTGCTGGAAGTTTGTTCCAAGGATCTACTACTCTTTCAGTGAAATAATATTTCCTCACGTTGCTTTTGATCTTTCCCCCAACTAACTTCAGATTGTGTCCCCTTGTTCTTGTGTTCACTTTCCTATTAAAAACACTTCCCTCCTGAATCCTATTTAACCCTTTAACATATTTAAATATTTCGATCATGTCCCCCCTTTCCCTTCTGTCCTCCAGACTATACAGATTGAGTCCATGAAGTCTTTCCTGATACGTTTTATGCTTAAGACCTTCCACCATTCTTGTAGCCCGTCTTTGGACCCGTTCAATTTTGTCAATATCTTTTTGTAGGTGAGGTCTCCAGAACTGGACACAGTATTATTCCAAATGTGGTCTCACCAGCGCTCTATATAAGGGGATCACAATCTCCCTCTTCCTGCTTGTTATACCTCTAGCTATGCAGCCAAGCATCCTACTTGCTTTTCCTACTGCCCGACCACACTGCTCACCCATTTTGAGACTGTCAGAAATCACTACCCCTAAATCCTTCTCTTCTGAAGTTTTTGTTAACACAGAACTGCCAATGCAATACTCAGATTGAGGATTCCTTTTCCCCAAGTGCATTATTTTACATTTGGAAACATTCAACTTCAGTTTCCATTGCTTTGACCATTTATCTAGTAAAGCTAAATCATTTACCATATTACAGACCCCTCCAGGAATATCAACCCTATTGCACACTTTAGAGTCATGGGCAAATAGGCAAACCTTCCCTACCAAACCTTCCCCTATGTCACTCACAAACATATTAAAAAGAATAGGACCCAGAACAGACCCTTGTGGCACACCGCTTGTAACCTGTCTCTGTTCAGAATTCTCGCCATTAACAATAACTCTCTGATGTCTATGCTTCAGCCAGCTTGAAATCCACTGAACTATCCAGGGATTAAGTCCAATCTTCACTAATTTATCTATCAGCTCTTTATGTGGAACCGTATCAAAGGCTTTGCTGAAGTCCAGATAGGCAATATCCACGGCACCACCTTCATCCAACACCTTTGTGACATAGTCAAAGAAATCAATGAGATTAGTCTGACATGATTTGCCTTCAGTAAAGCCATGCTGATTTGGGTCCAATAAGTTATTGTTTTTTAGGTGCTGATTTATCCTCTTTTTGAGTAGAATAGAATTGAATAGAATTAGAAGAACAGTGAATAGAAAATGAGAGAATAGGAATAGAATAGAATTGAATTAGAGGAATGGAATAGAGAAGAGAATAGGATAGAATAGAGTTAGAGGAACAGAACAGTAGAATAGAATTGAATTGAATTAGAGGAATGGAGTGGAACAGAATAGAATATAACATAGAATACAATAGAATAGAATGAGAGGAATGGAATGGAACAGAATAGAATAAAATACAGTAATCCCTCGTTCTTCGCGGGGGATGCGTTCCAAGACCACCCGTGAAAAACGAGTTTCCATGAAGTAGAGGAAAGATATTTTTAATGTATTTAACAAGTATTTGGACTTTTAAAACCCACCGTTTGCATTAAACAGTCATTCTATAATGTTTCTCAGCTGGAACTACATGTGTCTATCCTACCAGTTTCTTTAATAGAGTACAGTAGTTCTGTAGAATTTTATGAATTTTTAGTGGATTTAAAATTTTCAATGGATTTAATGGATTTAAGCCCCCTTTGAAAACCCGTGAAGTAGCGAATCCGAATGAATAGAATGAACCGTGAAGTAGCGAGGGATTACTGTGTAGGAGTGAATAGAATAGAGTTAGAAGAACAGAACAGAACAGAATATAGGAATGAATAGAATAGAATAGAGTTAGAGGAATGGAATAGGGAATAGAATAGAATAGAGTTAGAGGAATGAAATATAGAATAGAATAGAATAGAGAGGAATAGAATAGTTAGAGGAATGGAATGGAACAGAATAGAATATAGGAATGAATAAAATAGAGTTAGAGGAATGGAATAGGGAATAGAATAGAATAGAGTTAGAGGAATGAAATATAGAATAGAATAGAATAGAATAGAGAGGAATAGAATAGAGTTAGAGGAATGGAATGGAACAGAATAGAATATAGGAATGAATAAAATAGAGTTAGAGGAATGGAATAGGGAATAGAATAGAATACAGTTAGAGGAATAAAATAGAGTTAGAGGAATGGAATAGGGAATAGAATAGAATAAAATGGAATAGAGGAATGAATAGAAGATCGGAGAGCCGTTGGTCTGGGATGGTAGAAGGTTTCTTGCTTGAGCCAAGGGCTGGGGCTTAGAAGACCTCCAAGCTCCCTTCCAACTCGGTTTATTCTGCTGTGCTGTTAACCGTGACTTTTAAGTTGAAGACTTCAATCCTTTGTTTTTCAGCATGCGGGCGATCTTGGGAACATCTTGGCCACTGCTGATAGAAGAGCATCTTTCCGGATGGAAGACCCTCAGCTGAAGGTGAGTCACTCCCTGGGGCAACTGATCAGGTAGGGTGGGTTTGCAGCAGCTGCTTATATTCTGTCCTACCCACCCACCCACCCTGCCCCACCCCACCACTTTTGCCCAAGCTGGGAGCGGCCCATTCTCTCAAACTAGCCTAGTAAATGTGAGTTGTAAGCCAGTTTAGGCATAAAACATGGCTGGGTGACTTTGGGCCAGCCATCGGGAGAATTTGAATCCTAATTCTGCCATAGAATAGGGATAGAATAGAATCAGAATAAAAAGAGTGGAATGGAGGAGAGGAGATGGAAGATAGAGTAGAATAGAAGTAGAATAAAAGTGAATAGAAAATAGAATAGAATAGAATGAAGAATGGAATAGAATAGAATAGGATAGAGGAATGGAAATAGGAATAGAATAGAATTCTGAATAGAATAGAAAATAGGAATAGAATAGAGAAGAATAAGAATTAGAATAGAATAAGAATTCGAATGAAATAAAAATAGAATAGAATAGAATAATGGAATGGAAGTAGGAATAGAATAGGAAAAGAACAGAATTCTGAATAGAATAGAAAATAGGAATAGAATAGAGAAGATTAAGAATTAGAATAGAATAAGAATTCGAATGAAATAAAAATAGAATAGAATAATGGAATGGAAGTAGGAATAGAATAGAATTCTGAATAGAATAGAAAATAGGAATAGAATAGATAAGAATAAGAATTAGAATAGAATAAGAATTTGAATTCGAATGAAATAAAAATAGAATAGAATAGAATAATGGAATGGAAGTAGGAATAGAATAGGAAAAGAACAGAATTCTGAATAGAATATAAAATAGGAATAGAACTAAGAACTAGAACTAAGAACTAAGAACTAGAACTTAGATGCCTTAAACAAGATCTAAGTATTGCCCACAAGATCATATGCTGCAACGTCCTGCCTGTCGGCGACTACTTCAGCTTCAACCACAACAACACAAGAGCACACAACAGATTTAAACTTAATATTAACCGCTCCAAACTTGACTGTAAAAAATATGACTTCAGCAACCGAGTTGTCGAAGCGTGGAACTCATTACCGGACTCCATAGTGTCATCCCCAAACCCCCAACACTTTATCCTTAGATTATCCACGGTTGACCTCTCCAGATTCCTAAGAGGTCAGTAAGGGGCGAGTAGAGTGCCTTCCGTCCCCTGTCCTATTGCTCTCCTATAGAATAGAGAAGAATAAGAATTAGAATAGAATAAGAATTAGAATGAAATAAGAATTAGAATGAAAATAGAATAGTATAGAATAGAATAGAATAGAGTAGAATAGAGGAATGAATAGAAGATATGATAGGGTATAATAAGGAATGGAGTGGAATAGAAAATAGAATTAGAATAAAGTGAATAGAAACATAGAAACATAGAAGACTGACGGCAGAAAAAGACCTCATGGTCCATCTAGTCTGCCCTTATACTATTTCCTGTATTTTATCTTACAATGGATCTATGTTTATCCCAGGCATGTTTACATTCAGTTACAGTGGATTTACCAACCACGTCTGCTGGAAGTTTGTTCCAAGGATCTACTACTCTTTCAGTAAAATAATATTTCCTCATGTTGCTTTTGATCTTTCCCCCAACTAACTTCAGATTGTGTCCCCTTGTTCTTGTGTCCACTTTCCTATTAAAAACACTTCCCTCCTGGACCTTATTTAACCCTTTGACATATTTAAATGTTTCGATCATGTCCCCCCTTTCCCTTCTGTCCTCCAGACTATACAGATTGAGTTCATGAAGTCTTTCCTGATACGTTTTATGCTTAAGACCTTCCACCATTCTTGTAGCCCGTCTTTGGACCCGTTCAATTTTGTCAATATCTTTTTGTAGGTGAGGTCTCCAGAACTGAACACAGTATTCCAAATGGGGTCTCACCAGTGCTCTATATAGCGGGATCACAATCCCCCTCTTCCTGCTTGTTATACCTCTAGGTATAACAAGCAGGAAGATAGAAAATAAGAGAAAAGAATATTAAAGAATAAAATAAAAAACAAATGAAATAATGAAATGAAATTGGGTAGGATCCCATGATGCTTAACCACTTTGCCCTTTAATGTGAATTGTGGCTGTGAATTGAAGACTTCCTGTCCGGATACCTTTTTTGGCTGTCGTGGGAAAAGGTTGGGTCCACTCACGGTGTTTTGCTTTCCTCCCTTCCTTAGGTGGACGATATCATTGGTCGTTCTTTGGTGATAGATGAAGGGGAGGATGACTTGGGCCATGGGAATCACCCGCTGTCAAAAATCTCTGGAAATTCTGGGGAGAGGTGAGGAATCCATTTTGCCTCCTCTTGACAGGCAAAGATTAGATTAGATTAGATTAGATTTATTGGATTTATATGCCGCCCCTCTCCTCAAACTCGGGACGGCTCACAACAATAATAAAAAACAGCACAGTACATAATACCAAATCCAATGCCCACCAATCTAATTACAATTTAAAATTAGTAATCTCATAAAAACAGTATATATAAAAAACAGGCACACAGTCAATCAATCAACAAACAACATGGGCAAGGGGGAGGTGTTTTAGTTCCCCCATGCCTGACGGCAGAGGTGGGTCTTAAGGAGTTTACGAAAGGCAGGGAGGGTGGGGGCAATCCTAATCTCAGGGGGGAGCTGGTTCCAGAGGGTCGGGCCCCCCACAGAGAAGGCTCTTCCCCTGGGTCCCGCCAGACGACATTGTTTAGTCGACGGGACCCGAAGAAGGCCAACTCTGTGGGACCTAACCGGGTCAATGGGGTTCCACCTAACAGCCAACTTAACAACTTCAACGATTCTCTTAACAAACTGTGCACAACAGGTGATAAAATGGGGCCAAACTCACTTAACAAATGTGTGGCTTGGCAACAGAAATATTGGACCGTACTGTGGTCCTAACTGAGGAATTCCTGAATTGTACCCCAAGGTAGTGTGTGAGTTATCGCCAGTAGCGTTGCAAGTGGGGGTTGATTCTCAGACTTTAAACTGTTAGGCAAGTTCCCTCTAGTTTAGAAAAACAAATATAGAAAAATCCAGGTTATCTACTAGCCTTCCGCAAAGCCATAAAAACCTCGCTTTTCCAGCAGGCTTGGAATCGTTGATCAGATGGCATTCCATCGGGATCCGACCAGGAAAGATATACCGTATATACTCGAGTATAAGCCGACCCGAGTATAAGCCGAGGCACCAGTTTTTGCCACAAAAACCTGGGAAAACTTATTGACCCGAGTATAAGCCGAGGTTAGAAAATGCAGTGGCTACTGGTAACTTATAAAAATGGAAACCAATAAAATTACATTAATTGAGACATCAGTAGATTAAATGTTTTAGAATATTTATTTTAAAGAAAACCAAAATTAGCTCTGTAAATTTAAAAGAGGGTAAACGAAAGCAATCTGGTAATAACAATAAATTAAAAAGTAAAAAAAGTAGCTCAATCAGCAACCAAGCTAAAATCTATTTCTAAACCTAACCCAGGGGTCTTTAAACTTGACAGTTTTAAGACTAGTGGACTTCAACTCCCAGAATTCCTGCACCAGCCATGCTACTTCAGGAGTAGGAGTTGAAGTCCACAAGCCCTAATTTTTCCAGGTTTGAAGACTCTTGCATTTCTAACCCTAACCCAGGGCTCTTTAAACTTGAGTTTTTAGAAGCCTGAAGAGAGTTCATGTTGTTCCCCCCCCCCTTTAGCTTGTTGGCTGGCTCGTTGGCTTGATCTCCCACCCCTGATCCTCCCTCCTCCTGGTCTCCCTTTATTGCCCCATGTGTTGTGCAGGGAAGCAGATTTGCTAAAGAGATCCACTTGGGACGGCAACAGGGAAATGAGGCGGAGGAGAGCCAGAATAGCCCACAGCCGCGGGGGAGGAGGAGGAAAGGAAAGAGCTGTCCTCCTCTTCCTTCTCCTCCTTCTCCTGCTGCCATACCAAGTGGATCTCTGTAAAAAATCTGCTTCTCTCTCTGGCTGGAGGCTTCTAAAGCCTGGAGAGAGTTCATGCCGTCCCCGTCCTCCCGGTTTAGCTTGCTGGCGGGGCGCCCTCTTGTGGTGATTCGGCGCCCTCTTGTGGTGACTCGAGTATAAGCCGAGGTCGGGTTTTTCAGCCCATTTTTGGGACTGAAAAACTCGGCTTATACTCGAGTATATACGGTATTTGGCTTTTAGCTGGTGCGAGTGTTCATTGTGGGTTTTAAATTGTTTTGTGCTGATTTTAAGGGGTTTTATATTGTACTGTTTTTAGGGGAGCCTTATATTTTATATTTAAGGGGTATATGTCCAGCAAACCTGGAAAACAGGGAAATCAGGGAATTATCAGGGAAATCGGTGGTTGGGAAATATCAGGGAATTAGGAGGGAATTACTGAAAAAAAATGGAATAAATCAGCGGGGGGAAACCAAACTGTATTAAAATGTTTAAAAGTCAGGGGAAAATAATGTAAAAAAAAATGGATCGCGCTACCTGGCAGAGTCAAGCAAAAATGAGCATAACTGTGGCAACAACTTGCTTCCTCAGCTGCCAATATTTCTCCACGGCTTAGCCGTTTGGTATGATGTCATCTACGTCTGCGCCTTAACGTGATCGCAAGTTATAGGGAAACGTCAGGGAAATATCAGGGAATTTCAAAATGCTTTCCCCGTGGACACCCTGTTTTATATGATTGTAAGCTCCCCCGAGTTCTCCAGGAGTGGGGTGGCATATAATTCCAAATAAATAAGTAAGCAAGCAAGTAAATAAGTAAACTAACTAACCAACCAACCAAGGAGAGGAGCAACCTGGAATTTCCTGACAGTGAGGACAATTAACCAGTGGAACAGCTTGCCACCAGAAGTTGTGAATGCTCCAAAACTGGAGCTTTTTAAGAAAAAACTCGACACCATTTGTCTCTTTCTTGAGCAGGTCTAGACTGAAAGACCTCCAAGGCCCCTTCCCTTGTGGCACAGTGGTTCGACTGCAGTATTGCAGGCTAACTCTTCCCACTGCAAGTAGTTCAATCCTTGCTGTCTTTCCGAGGTGGGTAAAATTAGGACCGAGATTGTTGGGGACAAGAGGTTGACTCTAAACTGCTTAGAGAGGGCTGTGAAGCAGCATGTAAGTCCTAAGTGCTATAGCTGTCCCAACTTTGTTATTCTGTCATTCATTCATTGCCCAGGTTCGCCTGGTGCACCAGTTGCGGCCCTATTTGGACAGGGAGTCATTGCTCAGTCACTCATGCCCTCACCACCTCGAGGTTCGATTACTGCAAGGCTCTCTACATGGAGCTACCTTTGAAAAGTGTACGGAAACTTCAGATCGTGCAGAACGCGGCCGCGAGAGCCATCGTGGGGCTTCCCAGATTCGCCCACGTATCTACAACACTCCGTGGCCTGCATTGGCTGCCAATCAGTTTCCGGTCACAATTCAAAGTGTTGGTCATGACCTTTAAAGCCCTACATGGCATTGGACCAGAGTACCTCCGGAACCGCCTGCTACCGCACGAATCCCAGCGGCCGATAAGGTCCCACAGAGTTGGCCTCCTCCGGGTCCCATCGACTAAACAATGTCGTCTGGCGGGCCCCAGGGGAAGAGCCTTCTCTGTGGCAGCCCCAGCCCTCTGGAATCAACTCCCCCCAGAGATTAGAACTGCTCCCACCCTCCTTGTCTTCCGTAAACTACTTAAGACCCACCTATACCACCAGGCATGGGGGATTTGAGACACCTTTCCCCCAGGCTTATTATAATTTATGTTTGGTATGTATGTGCTGTTTGGTTTTTTAAATTGATAGGGTTTTTAGTTATTTTTAAATATTAGATTTGTGCCATTATAATATTGTTTTTATCGTTGTTGTGAGCCGCCCCGAGTCTTCGGAGAGGGGCGGCATACAAATCTAATAAATTGAATTGAAATTGAAATTGAAATTGAATTCTAAATCAGCTTTCAAGATTGTTAAAAAATCTTTTTCTTTCTCTTTCTTTCTTTCTGTCTGTCTCCTTTCTTTCTTTCTTTCTTTCTTTCGTTCTTTCTTTTCTCAGAGTGGCCTGCGGAATCATTGCCCGCTCAGCTGGCCTCTTCCAGAATCCCAAGAAAATATGTACCTGCAGTGGAGTGACCCTTTGGGAAGAACGGGGAAGATCTGGGAGTACGGTAGGCCAGGCCGCTCCCCAACAGCCCACTCCTCATCTGTAGGATGTGGATTTCCACCGCTGCTCCCCTCATTCGCTCAGGAGTTTTCCAAAGAAGGGGGTTCGCTGATTCTCTTAAGGGGCAGAGATCTCAGTTGGCAACCTCAAAAAGGCAGGTTTAGTGCGTGTGTTTTTGTGTGTCTGGACAGAGACACAAACACACAAAATGGCTTTTGCTGGTAGGGGGAAAGATTGGGGTGCTGTGCCCGCAGTTCTGTTTTGTGTGTTTTTGCTTCTGCGCATGCGCAGAAAGCAAAATCTTTCGAGGGGATGTGCGCAAGAGAGATTTTGGTGATTTTTTTTGCATCGGCGCATGTGCAGAAACAAAAAAACCCACCGAAATATCATGCACGCATGCACAGGCATCCCGGTGCAAGATTTTGCCCTCCTGCGCATGCACAGAAGTAAAAACATGATGGGACACACTCAGGAGAACAGAAACTGCGCGCACAGTGCAACTTTTGGTAACGGTGCGCCGTTTTCATCCATACGGGTAGCAACCCCAATACTGGGAAAGACAATAATTGCACTTGACTTGTGAAGTGGCATGTAAGTCCTAAGTGCTATTGCTGTCCCAACTTTGTTATTCTGTCATTCATTCTAAACCAGCTTTCAAGATTGTTAAATAATCTTTTTCTTTCTTTCTTTCTTTTTCTTTCTTTCATTCTTTCTTTCCTTCCTTTCTTTCTTTTGTTCTTTCTTTCTTTTCTTTCTTTCATTCTCCCTCCTTTCTTTCTTTCTTTCCTTCCTTCCTTTCTTTATTTTGTTCTTCCTTTCTTTTCTTTCTTTCATTCTCCTTTCTTTCTTTCCCTTCTTTCTTTCCTTCATTCCTTTCTTCCTTTCTTCCTCTTTCTTTCTTTTCTTTCTTTCATTCTCCCTCCTTTCTTTCTTTCCTTCCTTCCTTTCTTTTGTTCTTTCTTTCTTTCTTTTCTTTCTTTCATTCTCCCTCCTTTCTTTCTTTCATTCTCCTTTCTTTCATTCCTTCCTTCCTTCCTTTTCTTTCTTTCATTCTCCCTCCTTTCTTTCCTTCCTTTCTTTCTTTTGTTCTTTCTTTCTTTTCTTTCTTTCATTCTCCCTCCTTTCTTTCTTTCATTCTCCTTTCTTTCTTTTCTTTCCTTCATTCTCCCTCCTTTCTTTCTTTCATTCTCCTTTCTTTCTTTCTTTCTTTCATTCTTTCCTTCCTTCCTTTTCTTTCTTTCATTCTCCCTCCTTTCTTTCTTTCTTTCTTTCCTTCCTTTCTTTTGTTCTTTCTTTCTTTCTTTTCTTTCTTTCATTCTCCCTCCTTTCTTTCTTTCTTTCTTCCTTTCATTCTCCCTCCTTTCTTTCTTTCTTTCCTTCCTTTCTTTTGCTCTTTCTTTCTTTCCTTCCTTCCTTCCTTTCTTTTGTTCTTTCTTTTCTCAGAATAATTGCACTTGACCGATTTCCCCCCCAACCTCCAAACATTCCAATAAAGCACATCGCGTTCAGATTTTGTTTTGGTTTTCGCACATGTGCAATTTTTTTAGGCTTATGTTTTGGGATTTCCCCCCCCCACCGCTTCTTTTTACGCCCCCATTTTAGGATTGGTGGAACAGTGCCTTTTCCCTTCTGTGCAGGGCCCGGAAGGAAGGAAACCAACCGATCTTGTCCGCAGCTTAACGCTGGTGGGATAGCAGTAGGGAGATTTCCTCCAAAAAGGGGAATGTGTCAAGTTGGGGCAATATGTGATGGTGTTCTTTGTCCTGTTATCTTCAAGAGTCGGGGTGGCACAGTGGTTAGCGTGCTGTAGGTCAGCAGTTCAAATCTCACCACTGGCTCAAGGTTGACTCAGCCTTCCACCCTTCCAAGGCGGGTAAAATGAGGACCCGGATTATTGGGGGCAATATGCGGATTCTGTAAACCACTTAGGGCTGTAAAAGCACCAGGAAGCGGTTTATAAGTCTAAATGCTTTTTGCTATTTTTTTTGCTATCGCTATCTCAAGAAGACTCCATTGAGAGGTTTTGTGGAGGTGGCTACCATACCAAAAATTGTTAGCAGTCCTCTGCTTACAGTAGTTCATTTAATGACTGAGTGGTGTTCAGAAAAGTGACTTAGGACCATTGCAGCATTTCAACAGTAGTCATGTGATTTGATGCTCCGCCGACTGGCTCCTATTTATGACGGTCGCCGTGTCCCGGGATCACCTGATCCCCTTATTTTTGCAGCCTTCCGGCAAGCAAACAGCTGTGTCCTTCACAATTGCAGTGATTCCACTGGCAAGGGAGGTTGTAGAATGGGGCTAATTTCACTGAGCCAATGTCTCACCCTTAAGAACAGAAATTTTAGGATATCCTGTATCCAAGCCAGCTGTTTGTAAATCAGACCTCTTGGGTTGTGTGTGGTATATCCCTTAGTGTCTGTAAATTAGAGCTGGATTAGAAGAGCTCTGTTCTGTCCCAGCGCTGAGACCCCTGAAATAAGATGCACACCACCAGATTTTAGTATTAATTAATATTAAAATTTTAATACTGCCAGATTTTAGTATTAATTTTTTTTATTACTGCTAATTAAAGTTTTAGCAGCTGCTCAGAGTCCCAAGAATAAGTAAACGCAGCAAAAATTACTAGAATGTACTAATAGTCTTTATCGTAGACTTACAGAAGTTGGCTGGAAGCTCATTAAAGAAGCCAAGAATGTGGTTCTTTTAAGCACCAACCGAAATACAAGAGTGGAAACTAGATTTTCTTGAACGAACTGCATTGTTCTCTGCACCAGAGTGAGGCATGACTCTGTCTTAGATAGCTTTAACCAGTTGTCAGCAGGGATACTCATAAGTAAACCTCCTCCTGAGTAACCAGTCTTGCCTCCTATAGGCTCTGCGAACCCTAGCATCAGGAGGAGGCTCCCTCTCTTCTCCTCAGTCACTCATCTCAGGAGGAGCAGAAAGCCCCGGTTACTCTTCAGCCTTTGACACCACGTCCTCTTTGCTGTCAGTCTCGGGTGCCAGGAACACAGGGCGCCTGTACCACGCCTCCATTGTCTCTGAGTCCTCTGGGTCCATTACTTAATTGCGCAGAACATGAAGGGATCACAACAAACTCCCAGGTCACTTCCAACTTCATTCTTCTGTTAATTGTGTAAAGCTTGGGAAAACGGGGGAGTGGAACAGATAGTCCTCATCTTACCGCCACTCATTTAGTGACTGTTCGAAGTTACACCGGCAATGAAAAAAAGTGACTTGTGATCAATTGCTCACGCTTAAGACCAGGGGTCCCCAAACTTTTTACACAGGGGGCCAGTTCACTGTCCCTCAGACTGTTGGAGGGCCGGACTATAAAAAAAACTATGAACAAATCCCTATGCACACTGCACATACCTTGTTTTAACTTAAAAAAACAAAATGGGAATGTACTGTATTTAGAGGGGGGGGGGGGAGAAGTCTGAAATTCATACATGTTTATGTTTTGTTTTTAATTTTCTTTTGTTAACATCTGATTGGCTATACAAGGTTTTCTTGGTTTATAGAAAAATGTATAAAAATATTTATAGAAAAATATATAAAGAAAGAAGGAAGCACTTTGGCATAATGGTTAAGAAGTTAGAAATATAATTGGTGTTGTACTTTTTGAAGGAACATTAAGGAGGGAATTTAATTAAAAGAAAAGTATGTACCTGGATGACAACATTAGAAAAAAAAAATTGCAACTTTTTTGATGATTGATATTAGTTACTGACAAAATACTGCATTTTATTCAGGGAAAATTAGATGGTACATTGTATTGTTTGAATGTATGTTGAGAGAAAAATTTAAAAAAATTTACATCCCCCCCCCCCAAAAGTCCTTCCTTCCTCCGCCCCTCCATTCATTTCATTCTTCCTTCCTTCCTTGTTCCCTCCATTTCTTCTTCCTTCCTTCCTTCTTCCTTTCCTTCCTTCCTTTTCCCTCCATTTCTTCTTCTTTCCCTCTCCCTTATTTTCCTTCTTTCTCATTTGTTTTGTTTCCCTCTCCCTCGTTCTTTCCCTCCATCATTTTCTCATTTTTCTTTTTCTCTCTCACATTCCCTCCCCCTCTCACTTGTTTTCTCTCCCTCTCTCTCTTGCTTTCTTTCTCTCTCTCTCTCCTTTTCTTCTATCTTCCTTCCTCTCTTCTTTTTTTTCCTGCCCTGCAACATGCCGTGGGGCAGTCAGCTGCAAGCAGAAGCTCCAAGACGGTGGCACCGATGTCGGGTCGCAGTACATTGCTGGCGCTGCACTGGGCATGGGCACGGACTGGCACTGGCCCACTGGCTGGGCCGGGACAGAGGTGCCAGCCCCATGCCCAGCGCAGCGCCAGCAATGTGCGGCGTCCTGCAACACATCAAGCTGCCGCCGGCGCCAGTGCCTTGCAGCCAACCGCCCCACCGCCACCCCACGCAACTGCTCAGTGCCCTCCCGCTCGACCCATGTTTGGCTGCGCCACCTTCGCGGCTTGCCCTGTGCCCCGCGCCCGCCAGAGCTGCCCGGTGCAGACTAAGTGCGGGGCAGAGTAGGCGGCGGCGGTGGCTTCAGGCCCGCCCCCAAGCTGAGCTTCCTTTGGCTTCCTTCGAGGCAAAACTGCAAAGCTCACCTGCCGCCTCGAAGGAAGCCAAAGGAAGCTCAGCTCAACGAGGACCGGCTGTTGGTCTCTTGAAGCTGCCGCCGCCGCCCACTGCAGAGATCCCTCAAGAGCCGGTCTTTCTTGGCGCTGAATAGTTGCAGCCTCTGAGGCTGCCTCCGCCTCCAGGCGAAGGGATCTCCTCGGTGGGCGGCATCGGAGGCTGCAGCAACGCAGCTCCGAAAAGGACCGGCTGTTGGTCCCTTGAAGCTGCCGCCGCTGCCGCCTCCATTCAGGCGAAGAGATCTCCGCAGTGGGTGGCGGCGGTGGCGGCAGCTTCAAGGGACCAACAGCCGGTCCTTTTCGGAGCTGCGTTGCTGCAGCCTCCGATGCCGCCCACCGAGGAGATCCCTTCGCCTGGAGGCGGAGGCAGCCTCAGAAGCTGCAACTATTCAGCACCGAGAAAGACCGGCTCTTGAGGGATCTCTGCAGTGGGCGGCGGCGGCAGCTTCAAGAGACCAACAGCCGGTCCTCGTTGAGCTGAGCTTCCTTTGGCTTCCTCCGAGGCGGCAGGTGAGCTTTGCAACTTTGCCTCGAAGGAAGCCAAAGGAAGCTCAGCTTGGAGGCGGGCCTGAAGCCACTGCTGCCGCCTACTTCTCCCCGTGCTTTGGCCGCACCGGGGCCAAGTAAGCCGAGGTTAGGCCTGTCGCCCCCGGCTCCAAGCGCGGGGCCTGGGCGGCGGGCAAGCATCGAGAAGGCCTCGCCGTCGCCTGGCCGGGGAAAAGCTCCCCTCCCCGCGATCCGGCCGTTAACAAGTTAGTGCGCGGGGGTCCTGATGGCTTGTTTACTGTCCCCTCCAGACGCTCTTGCAGGGCTTCCAGGCTCCCCGTGGGGCAGTGAAGAAGCAAAATAGCAGTACTCTCCCGCTGTCTCTGCCCCTCTCTTTCTTGCTTTATTTCTCTCTCTCACTCCCTTTCTATCTCTCCCTCTTTCTCTCTCTCTCTCTCCCTCTCCACAGCAGACCCCCCCAACGCAAAAGTGCCCAAACGCGCGCAAACCTCTCCGGTGCAAAACAAAAAAGCAAAAAAGCGGCACTGGAGGGACCAAGACGGTCTGCAGCTGAGTGTCTGGAGGAGGAGGAGGCGGAAAGCCAGGAGGCGGGGAGGAAAGCAATTGGCCAATTTCTTTCTCGCCTTTAGGGAGAGGAACTGTTGCTGCTCTGCCATAGGGTGCTTTCCTCCCCGCCCCCTGGCTTTCCTCCTCTTCCTTGCCGCCGCCAGACGCTCAGCAGCAGAGTGGAGGGGAGATTCGGGAACTTAGTATATAGATTGTAAAATCTCGTACGCTGCTGCGGGCCGGGCAAATGGCCTCAGCGGGCCGCATCCGGCCCGCGGGCCGTAGTTTGGGGACCGCTGCTTAAGACCATTGCCCAGGTGATCAAAATTCAGATGCTTGGCAACAGGCTCGTAGTTACGATGGCTACAGTGTCCTGGGGTCACATGATCCACCTTCTGAGGAACAACTCAAAGCCAGATTCACTTAACAACCACGTCGCTAAGTTAACCAACTCTCAGGGATTCACTCAATCCACTGCGGAAAGAGAGGTAAAATGGGGGAGTGGGGGTGGAGAAACTCATTTAACGACTGTTTTGTTTTACACTGGACATTTTGGGCTCAATTGCGGCCGTAAGGCGAGGGCTAGCTGTAGTGTGAAATTATTTTGTATCAGGGAGTGGATCTTACATGCGAGGGTTCTGTCTGGAACAGTGTTACGATTTGAACCATGCCTTCTTGTTTTGTTCTTTTTATTTCTTTGACCATCCATTAAATTATTATATATCTCCCTAAGCAGCTCCTGTGTGCGTCTCTTCTGATTTGATGTAAATTCTCTGGTGATGCTGTTTCATGGCTGGTTTTTTTTTGGAGAACTAACTCCATGTTTTCAACCAGTGTTTTCTTCTCCCCCAAACTTGGCGATTTATATTAATTGTTGCTTGTATCCTTAAGATTTTTATTAATATTGTTTCCTCATTGTTTATTTGTGTTAGCAAAAACTTCAGAAGAGAAGGACTTAGGGGTAGTGATTTCTGATGCCGATGACTCTAAACTCTAAAGTGTGCAATAGGGTTGATATTCCTGGAGGCGTCTGTAATATGATAAATGATTTAGCTTTACTAGATAAATGGTCAAAGCAATGGAAACTGCAGTTTAATGTCTCCAAATGTAAACTAATGCACTTGGGGGAAAAGGAATCCTCAGTCTGAGTATTGCATTGGCAGTTCTGTGTTAGCAAAAACTTCAGAAGAGAAGGATTTAGGGGTAGTGATTTCTGACAGTCTCAAAATGGGTGAGCAGTGTGGTCGGGCAGTAGGAAAAGCAAGTAGGATGCTTGGCTGCATAGCTAGAGGTATAACAAGCAGAAAGAGGGAGATTGTGATCCCCTTATATAGAGCGCTGGTGAGACCACATTTGGAATACTGTGTTCAGTTCTGGAGACCTCACCTACAAAAAGATATGGACAAAATTGAAGGGGTCCAAAGACGGGCTACAAGAATGGTGGAAGGTCTTAAGTATAAAACGTATCAGGAAAGACTTCATGGACTCCATCTGTATAGTCTGGAGGACAGAAGGAAAAGGGGGGACATGATCGAAACATTTAAATATGTTAAAGGGTTAAATAAGGTCCAGGAGGGAAGTGTTTTTAATAGGAAAGTGAACACAAGAACAAGGGGACACAATCTGAAGTTAGTTGGGGGAAAGATCAAAAGCAACGTGAGAAAATATTATTTCACTGAAAGAGTAGTAGATCCTTGGAACAAACATCCAGCAGAAGTGGTTGGTAAATCCACAGTAATTGAATTTAAACATGCCTGGGATAAACATATATCCATTGTAAGATAAAATACAGGAAATAGTATAAGGGCAGACTAGATGGACCATGAGGTCTTTTTCTGCCGTCAATCTTCTATGTTTCTATGGTTCTAATCTATGACAATCATTAAGTGCTGTGCCTCATGATTCTTGACAAACGTACCTTTGCCTTTATGTACATTTTTCCTTTGTGTACAGTGAGTCATGGGTCAGGATGTGGATTCACCTTCCCGTATTACAATCTTTGCACAAGAATTGGAGGTCGTCTGTGACTTTGTGTACCTTGGCTCAATCATCGCCGACTCTCTCTAGATACTAAGCTAAATAAGCGTATTGGTAAAGCGGCCACCGCATTCTCCAGACTTACAGAGACAGAAGCTGACAGAACATACGAGGTTCACCCAGAAAGTAATGCATCTTTTTTTTTTCTCCGCTAGCAGTAATGGTACGAATGCGAAACTTTAGATATACGTTATTTGAATTGTCATGAGTGCGTGTGTAAATTTTGCATTTCTTCATAGTGAAGCTGCAGCAGTGTTTCGAAATGGCGTTTGTAAGAGATGTACATTACAAGCGGCATGTCGTCATTGAATTTCTCACTGCGGAGAAAGAAACTGTTGGGAACACTCACAAGTGTTTGTGTACAGTTTATGGAGAATCTGCAGTCGACAGAAGTACAGTTAGTCGCTGGGCACAGAGGGTGAGGTCATTAGATGATGCGGCAGAGCTCCAAGGTTCCGTGACCAGAACAAGGAGTGGTACTGTTCTGTCTGGGTCACTCCAGAAGCCAATACCAACCCAAAAAGAGAAGCCAGACACACTGGTAAAAATCAAAGGCAGTTTATAGAATTCAAAGCAAACACAGGTAACAGAAAATGTCCTTACAAACAGGAACACACTGAAACTTCACAGAGGTTTCACGAAGGCCATGAAGTAAAACAGGATTCTTGCTGTCAAAAACAACGCTGGAGATAACAAACATATGCCTCCCCGAAGTCTTCCAGTCTTCTAGGCCACAAGCCAAGATCAGAGACGCCGAGAAGCAAAGCAGAGTCACAGAACTCCCAGTTGATAACGCTCCACATGGCTGAAAAGGCTTGCTTGCCTTTTAAACCCCGCTGAGGAGAACCACACCCAAACCCAGCTGTTGCCAATTCAGTGATGCCAATACCTTTCTAATTGGTCCGTCTCTGAGCTGCACATCGCTGTCTCATGTCAATTATAGCCTGTGCTTCCTCATCCAATGAGGCCAGGCTACTGGCTGGGGAGAGCCCCCCCCCCCCCCCGGGGCTCTCAGGCTGCTCCCCCTCATCCTCTTCCTGACTTTCCTCTCCCCCGTCTGCCTGGTCCTCCCCTCCTGTTCACTGTCCTCCTCCTCCGGGCCTGGAGCCAGCAGAGACGCAGCCGGTCCCTGAGCAGCCTCAGGCTGAATCACAACAGGTACCAACAGAGCAAACATGCCCTTGTGTCTCGTTGGAGGAAGGCCATAGAATGGGACAGAGATTACGTGGAAAAATAGGGAGTGTAGAAGAAACATCATTCTTTCTTGTGTGTAAGTTTCATTGTGTTCAATAAATAATTGTTGAAGGGGAAAAATGTGGTGCATTACATTCTGGGCGACCCTCATACAGGCTTATTGAGCCTGTGTCCTGAGTGTTCTTGAATTGGACCCTTTTCGCATGGCAAGAGAGAAAGTTGAATACCTTCCATAGGAGCTATCTCCAAAGTACCCTTGGCATCACCTGGCATGACAAAATTCCAAATAGCACAGTCTTGGAATGTGCTGGAATTTCTAGCATGTTTCCCAACCTTGGCAACTTGAAGATATCTGGACTTCAACTCCCAGAATTCCCCAGCCAGCAAACACTGGTCTACACTATTGAAATAGTTACGTCTTCGCTGGCTTGGGCATGTGAGAACGGAGGATGGGCGGATTCCAAAAGATCTCCTCTATGGTGAACTAGTGCAGGGAAAGCACCCCAGAGGGGAGACCACAGCTGCAATATACAGTGGTACCTCTACGTACGAACTTAATTCGTTCTGTGACCAGATTCTTAAGTAGAAAAGTTTGTAAGAAGCAGCAATTTTCCCCATAGGAATCAATGTAAAAGCAAATAATGCGTGCGATTGGGGAAACCACAGAGAGGGTGGAGGCCCTGTTTCCTCCCAGGAGATTCCTAGAAAGGCCCCACGGAGGCTTCTCCCCGCCTTTTCCAGCCCTGTTTCCTCCCAGGAGATTCCTAGAGAGGCCCCACGAAGGCCTCTCCCTGCCTTTTCTGATAACAGTTTCGGAGGCTTGGGTTTCCTATCGTAATCCTTATTCTATTCCACTCTACTCTAATCCTTATTCTATTCTGCTCTATAATCTACTACTCTGTCCTATTCCTAATCCTTATTCTATTCAAATCTATTCTACTCTATACTCTATCGTATTCCTTTCCTTATTCTATTTTATCCTATCCAGTGATGGGCTACAAGCTGGAACGCCAAATTGCGCTCGCCGCCACGGCTCATAAGTTCTTGCGGGACCAGTGCGGTTTTGCTGCTGCACCTGTGGAGACAGCAAAATTGCGCCCGTGTTTTGGTGAGGTTTTACCTGCAGCTCCGTGTGCGATTTTGCTACCTCCACAGGTGCAACAGCAAAATCACGCTGGTCCTGCAAGAACTTATGAGTCGCGGCAGTGAGCACAATTTAGCGTTCTGGCTCGTAGCCCACCGCTGATCCTATCCTATTCCTTATTCTATTCTACTCTATTCTAATCTATTCCTTACCTTCCTTCTATCCTATCCTAATCCTTATTCTATTCTATACTATTCTAATCCTTCTCCTAATCTAATTCTGTTCTATTCCCAGAATTCTCCATGCCAGCTATTCTGGGAGTTGAAGTCTTAAAAGTGGACAAGTTTGAAGTCCTCACTCTTTAAAAGTTTAAAAAATTCCTGCCTTAAATCTTTTCCAACAGGCAGCTCTGAGGTAAATCAGAAAACTTCAGTCAAGTTCTAGCTACACTGCAACCTTTTTATTGCAGAGATCTCATAAACAATAAGTTGCATCAAAGGAGAGTAGCTGGTGCCGAAATTTCTAACTTGCTTTCATCATTTATGCAGTTGTCGCCATGCACCCCACGGGGAGGGGAGAGTTTCAAAAATTCCACCCCTTCAGATTTAAAAACAACCTTCTGCCATTTTGTATTTACCGGTAGGAAAGGCGGGAAGAGTGCAATTGCGCAAGCGCAGTAGCAAAGCTCGCGGAGGACTGGGGGGGCGCTGTTCAGTTTCAACGTAGGGTCCCATAGAGCTATTCATATAGAACGGCGCATCTTAATCAAGAGTCCTCATTTTCCATGTAAGAAACCGCCCCCTATGTCTAAGGAAAGGACATTATCCTGGGCTCTCTAGGAGCAGGGGCTATTGCGCATGCGTCGGAGCAGTCTCGCGTGAGGCAATGCTTCGCGCTCGGAGGAAAGGGGGAGTGTCCGAATTCCGCGCAGGCGCGTCCAGGCGTTCCTCTTTTTCTCCTCAGAGAACGCGTCGCTTTGGCAGGCGCCATTTTGAGCGGTTGCCCTCGCCTTCTTCACCTTTTTTTCCACCCCTTCAAACCCTTCTCCGGTTTCGTCTTCGGGACCCACCGGGCGCGCGATGCAGGTGGGCGTGAAGGTGTTCGTGGGCAACGTTCCGGAGGAGGTTTCGCAGGTGGAGCTGCGCGACCTCTTCGAGGCGGCCGTGCCGGGCGAGGTGCTAAAGGTGGCCCTCATGAAGCAGTTCGCCTTCGTCCACCTGCGCGACGAGGCGACGGCCGAGCGCGCCATCCAGAAGCTCAATGGCCAACTGCTCCACTGCCACCGCGTCGTGGTCGAGCTCTCCCGGCCCAGGCCCACCCACACGGTGAAGATCTTCGTCGGCAACGTCTCGGCCGCCTGCACCAGCGGCGAGCTCCGCGTCCTCTTCCAGGAGTTTGGGCCCGTCGTCGAGTGCGACATCGTGAAAGGTAGCGGGCCTCTCTCTTTCTCTCTCCGCTCGGCCGGGGAGGGGGGGGGGCTCGAAAGACGCCCTTCCTGTCGTGCAGATAGGCTGCCTCGGGAGGGGGAGGCTCTCCGCTCCCGGCGCTCCGTTCGGCCGATGGCGGGTAGTCCTCGACTTACGACCCCAGGAATACAGTAGTATCTCCATTTGTTTATTGGACTTATATGCCGCCCCCCTCCAAGGACTCAGGGCGGCTCACAACATATGTAAAAAAAATACCAAAACCCCTAGTTCAGAAGTCCAATATTGAAAACAATCCAAATTTCCATGGCCAAGCAAGGCAGTTTTGGTGAATCCCCCCCCCCTTTAAGAGGACAATTTGTGCCCCAATTCGTGGGTTAAGGGAATCGCAGGGTAGGGAGTCCTCGACTTACGATCCCGGAGGAATCGGGTCGTTTGAGGTCGTCCCCCGTTTTAGGTGAAATGAATCGGTGCGGCTTTTCTGTGAGACCCGAAATCAAAGTTTGAGACCCTGTAAAAAAATTTCCATGCATAACTGAAACTTGAAATGTCATGACTTTGCATCATTTCAGGGGTTCTCTCTATGATAATTTTTTTTTGGGGGGGGTGGGGGGTTCTTTCTTGCTGAAAAAAAAATAGTCCCTACAGGTCTGTTCCCGGGTCACCCTGACCAGGACCGAAAATTCTTCATTTGAAGGGCTTATGCTTGGTCAATTTGAAAACTTTTTTCACTTGGAAAGTAATCTGAACATTTCTGCACACAGTGATATGAAAATTGAACTGAAGAAATTAATGTGTATTGGTTTATTTTGATCATAAACGGCATCCCCCCTTTTTTTGTGAACTTTTTTTTCAATTTATAGTTTAGCCTGAACAATGCCTTCAATTTTACTAAAGTTGGTGTGTAATTGGTAGTTCGAACATTTCTGAACATAAGAAAAATGTAAATGAACTGGAAAAAAATGCTAATAGTTTTTTAAATCAGAAATAAGGCCACCCACCCTCAAATCTGTGTGCAATCATTTTCAATTTACATTTTTTTAGCCTGCCAGTTGCAACTTTTTTGAAAACTTTTTGCATTGATTTAGTAGTGTGAACATATCCTGAACATAATGATATGAAAATTGAACTGAAAATATTGATGCTTATTGATTTATTTTATTTTTTTCAATCACTCACCCTGGCCTTGTGCATTCATTTTCAATTTACATTTTTTTACCTGCCAGTTGCATCTTTTTTGAAAACTTTTTGCTTTGAATTTATAGTTTGAACATTTCTGAACATGATATGAAAATGGAACTGAAAAAAATGATGCTTATTGGTGTTTTTTGATCAAAAAAACCCTTTCTATTTTTTAAGCATTTTGTGTCAGTTTATGGTTTTTTTAGGCTAAAAATCTCCAAGGAATTTCCCCCCAAAAGTTTTGATATACTAAATTAAACATTCCTGATCATAACAAAAATATAAACAACCTGAAAAAAATGATGCTTATTGGTGTATTTTTCTCACAAACACACCCCACCCCTGCTGTGTGTAATTATGTTCATGTATATCGTTATTATGCTGCAAGTTCCAACTTTTTGGGAAAAAATTTGCATTAGAATACAAGTCTGAACATTGCTTATCACAACAAAATAAAATTTGAAATTTAAAAAATTAATATTTAGTTGTTTATTTTGTTCAAACCCCCCTCAATCCCCGGCTGTGTGCAATGTGTTCATTCAGTTTGTTTATTTATACATAGATTAGGCTGAAGGTTCAAAATTGCATTGCACATGTCATTTCATCACACATCACATCAAATATGAACACATATCATATCTGATATCGTCACTTCTCACTCATCACATCATCCATGCAATCAATAAATCTATATGTTATTGTCTGTGTGAGGGCCACACCACACACATATAGATGCAGACTGTGATTGTGATGCAAGTGGAGTAACAGTCCAAGTAATCCATTATAAAAATAAGGGTGTAATTTTGAACTTGGAACATAGCTCTGCTGTTATATTGCCCACTGTAAATATCATAACACTAATGTTGGTCCTACTATAGGCAAGGGATACAGTATTATCTTTTGAAAAAAAGCTGGGGTTTGTCAAAATTTCCAGGTGAAGAAAACTTGTCAGCCAAGCTAAAAAAAATTCTGAAAACAGATCTAATGAAAAGTACTTATCCTACATCCTTTGTCAATCCTTCACACCTTGAGAAACTGATGCAGATTCATTTTGTAAAATTTGATTTTGTTGTGATTAGCAATGCTTGTACTGTAATCTAATGCAAAAAGTTTTCAAAAATTTTGGCAATGGAAGCATAATAAAGATATAAATGAACATAATTGCACGCAGCGGGGGGGGGGAGCTTTTGTGAACAAAATAAACAAATAAGGGTCAATTTATTCAGTTCAATTTTCATATCATTATGTGCAGAAATGTTCAAGCTACCAATCCCACACCAACTTTAGTAAAATAGAATGCATTTTGCAGGCAAAACTATATAAACCTAAAAAAAATTCACAAAAAGGGGGGGGGCACTTTTATGTGCAAAATAAACCAATAAGGATTAATTTCTTTCAGTTCAATTTTCATTCCATTGTGTGCAGAAATGTTCAAAGTTGTTTCCAAGTGAAAAAAGCTTTCAAAAAGACCAAATATAAGTACCTAAAATGATCAATTTGCGGTCCGGGTCAAATAGACCCGGGAACATAACATTAGGGAGTTTTATCAAGCAGAACAGCAGGGTTAAATGGGGTAACTTGGTTGTTAAACAAATCTAGTTTCCTTCCTGCTTGTTGGAAGGTCGCAATAGGGGATTTGGTAGGAACAAACACCCCCCCTCCTCATACAGCCATGGATCCATCCTCAAGCATCTCAGTTTTGATCTCATCATTATGGGGTTGTAACTGTTAAAAACCGTCATACGTGTCGCTTTTTTCCTGCACTGTTTTGGGTTTGAGCGATCAGAAAATGCACCATTGTAAGTCGAGGATTACTTGCAATTGCTAAGTTGGCTGTTAAGTGAATCCCGCTTCTCCCTTGTTGGGTTGTCGGAAGGTTGCAAAAAGGGGATCACGTGACACGTGGCCACACACTCAGGACACTGCAGCCGTCATAAATGCAAGCCAGTTGCCAAGTGTCTGAATTTTGATCTACGTGATCCTGAGGATGCTGCAGCTGTCACAAGAGTGAAAAACGGTCATAAGTCGTTGGCAGTTAGGAACTTAAGGAACCCTGACAGCCACTTTTTTCAGTGCTGCTGTAACTGGTCACTAAACAAATGGTTGTAAGTCGAGGGCTACCTGCGATAGAGGATGATGGCGGAGAGGGGCACGTTAACGGATTGGACTCCAGGGTGGGGTTTTTTTGGCTGTTTTAATTCTCATTGCTCTGTTTCCCCTTTTCATCTATTCATTAGCTTTTGCCACAGCTCCGACGCCAACCAAACGCACCGTCGGGTGGCGGTTTGCAAAGACGAGCGACAAGGCTGCCCTATAATCCTTTGACTCGGGCGCCGCTACACACGACGGAAAGGGATGGGGGGGGGTAGAAGGGAGGTTTTTTGTGGGGGAGGTTGGATTGGACCCCGGTCGCCGAGTGGCACCAATGACTCAGTGCAGCGCTGTGGACGTCTCCTTCGGGTGCCCTTATGGTGGGCAAGAGATGGCATTTTGGTAAAGAGCGAGCGAGGTTCGGTGGGGACCGATAGGCCTGTCTTCTGCCAGATGGTTCCTGTTTTATTAGTACGAATTCCTTGCTGGGGGAGGAGATAAGGCCTCCAGTCTAGGCCAGATTTTTTTTTTTTTTTTTGTATCCTGCATTTACTATTTTGACAAATCACTCAAGGCGGCGAACATATCCGAACACACCTTTCTCCATATTTTCCCTACCTCAACAATCCCTGGAAAAGACGTTGAGCTGAGCGAGATGTACTGGCCTAAAGTCACCTAGCTGGTGCGGCTAGAATTCATGGTCTCCTGGTTTCTAGCCTGGTGCTTCTGTTATAAATGGCAGCGATTCCAGAAGGTTGGGCGGGGGGCGGGAGGGAAGAGGAATCTCTGCCCACGCTCCCACCCTTTGCCTTGCGAAGCACGTCAGCTAAGAACCAGAGGTTGGTGGTGGTTTTTTCCTTCCCCCTCCCTCTTGGAGCCAGACAAATAATTAACCCTGTCCTATCCTTGCAGAGTTTGGATAAACTACTGTAGCCCTTTGGTCTTTTTTTCTTTTTGCCATTGTTGTGAATCACTGCACTTTTTAAGTGAATCACATGGTTATTGAGTCAAACTAGATTTTCCCACTGCATTTCCTGGTTGAAAGCTTAAACGTGGCAATCGTATGATTCCAGGGCACTGCAACCATTGTAAATATATGCTGGATGCCAAGCATGCAACTTTTGATCACAATCAAAATCCCATGGGATGCTACAACGGGCATAAGGGTCACAAGTAACTTTTTTCAGTGCCGTCGTAATTTTGAATGGTTGCTAAGCAAGAGGCTGTAAGACTTCAAAAAGGTTGAGCGGTTGGAGATATGGGTCTAGACATTTTTTTGCCTGTGGTCAACAGGAAAACCAAAGCTTGTGCCTAATAAAAATCATCTTATTTTTCTGATAACCCCCCCCCCCCTACTTGCAGTGCAAGTAATTTGAATGTGAGGTTATGAAAGCATGGATTGATAGTCTATGCTAGTAATTGATAGAAAACCTCCATGGTCCCTTCCAGAAATTATACTGGTGGGAAACCCAGCATGATTCATCAGTGAACCAACTCAAGTATGAAATAATTTAGCAAATGTGACGTAGATAAATCCCCATGGAAACGGAAAAAAGACATGTCGGGAAAACAAGTCAACCAGGCCAACATTTTTGTGATAGTCTTAAGGCTTAATGGGGGAAATATTTTGTTTCCATTAAAGAACTGAGAAATGTCCTCAAATGACAGTATTTATAGTATAAATATAATTTTTAATCTTTTCATTACATTTAGGTGCCGCCCATCTCACTCTGCAAAGTGATGCTACGGAATTGTAGAATATGTAAACTTAAACTCCATATTATTTGCAGTTGTTCTGCTTCCCTGGTTTTTTTCCTCCAGTACTAGTTGGTGTGAAAGAGCTGCATGTGACTCAGCCTCTGAATGAGTCAGTGTATGTATGTATGTACCATATTTTTCGCACTATAAAACGTACCGGACCATAAGACTCATTAGCTTTAGAGGACGAAAACAAGGGGGGAAATCTGGCTAGAACAGCAGCAGTATTCTGGGAGGCTGATCCAATGGTTGATCAGCAGCGAAGACCCCAGTGTTCCCGACAGTAGCGAATGGTGGCAACAGGCTGTTAATGGGGCCGGCGCACCAACCCCCCTCCCCCGCTGCAATATTCACTCTTAAGATGCACAGACATTTCCACTCACTTTTTTTTGGGGGGGGGGGAGTTTGTCTTATAGTGCAAAAAATTATGTCTGTATGTTAAAATGTTTCTTTTGGAGCTTTCCCAAGTCTGCTGTACAATTATAGGACCCGACTTTACAGCACAAAGTACAGAACAATCATCATCTCCAATCGGAAGGTTCTTAGCATTGCAGACGTAGGTTTTATATCCATCCATAGCTATCATGCTATTTCCCTTTGGAATAAGCAGTTAGTTTTTTGAAGAATCAAGTTGCTTGTTACCCATCCTACTTTCCCACATTTTCTGATTCATGGATAGTTGGGTACATTGTTTAATTTAAAAACATGATTAGAGTTAAAAGCCGTCAGTTCCCACTTCTAGATGGTTTCTGCCACTAACTTGAAGAAGCAGAAAGACATTCCTGAGACTTTTGATGATCTTGAATCTATATAATCACCAATGTGTTTATACATCACCAACAACTTGATATTCATTTTCCTCAAAGCTATGAATTAGTCTATTGATTAAAGCCATGTAAACTATAAATGAAATATGAGCTGTCCAAATTAGGCCACCGCTTTTGCCTTAAAAGATCATTTCATTTTTTAAGCCTTTTTAGCACAGTTCTGAGCACACTATTTTAAAGTGTTTCTAAAGAAGGTAAAGGCCCAATTTAATATTAAAAGCTGCTAAGAGTTTCATTGTGCTTTGCGCATTTAAGTTCAGTTGAAATAGCAACCCTGTTCTGTGTTCTGCGTCGTCTCCATTTTTGACTGGGCATGACATACTGATAAAGCATTCCAGGTTTTTATTCAAGATGAACAGGGTGAAGTAAAAAGGTGAAGCACCATGGAGATAACTCTCTTGGAAGAAACCTGTGAGATTCTTTAGTCCCTCTTCAGTTCAGTCTGACGCATGGCCTGTTCAACCTCTGCTTAAAGGGCTTCCAGAGAACAACAGGCAGCCCCTCCCTCGTGAGGCAGTCTATTCTACTGCTGAACAGCTCTCATGGGGACTTTCTCCTTGGTTTTGCCCAAGCCCAGGTCTAGTTTTGCTCTTGGGAGTTTAAAAAACCCAAACCTGTTGCGCCTTCTGCATGGTGACCTCCTGGAGATTAATCCTGCTTTTCGTGAACAAATTCTTCAGACACTAGAGGCATTAGTGGGTGAGAAGGAAACCCTGGTTCTGAGGCACCAGGTGAACCACAGTGGTGCGGTTAGAGTGCGGTACTGGAGGCTACTTCTGCTGACTGCCATCTGTCTGCAATTTGGCAGTTCAGATCTCACCAGGCTGAAGGTAGGACTCAGCCTTCTGTCCTTCCAGGGTGGGTAAAATGAGGACCCTGATAGTTGGGGGCAATAGGCTGACTCTGTAAACCGCTTAGAGCTGTGAAGCACTGTGAAGCGGTACATAAGTCTAAGTGCTATAGCTATCTTGTGCCTCGCTAGGTTCCGTGGCCTCTGTTGTTCCTTGTAGCAGTTAGAATTGCAAAGCCATCCTCTATTGTCCTGGGTGGTGTATTCTCCTTGAACTCCCAAGGTCCCTTCCCTGATGGCGCAGTGGTTAGAATGCAGTATTGGGGTTTAATTCTGCCGACTGCCAGGAGTTCGATTCTGGCCTCGGCCTTGACTCAACCTTCCACCTTTCCTATATGGGTAAAATGAGAACTCAGATTGCTGGGTGGGCAATATGCTGACTCGGTAAAGCGCTTAGAGGGAGCTGGAAAGCGCCGTGAAACGGTATGTAAGTCTAAATGCTATTGCCAACAGGCTGCTTCCTAGCGGATACCCGCCGCTCAAGGCCTTTTCCTGTATCTGAGGCGTATGTATGCCAATAGGAATGGTTTCCACTAATGAAATGTCTTGTGTCCCTTATTGATAACCTTCTGTCTGCTGCTTTATCAGACTACGCGTTCGTGCACATGGAGAAAGACGAGGATGCTAAAACCGCCATTGAACACCTTAACGGAAGAGAAATCAAGGGAAAAAGGATTAACGTGGAACTTTCCAACAAAGCTCATAAAAGGGGGATCGCAGGATACATTGGCCAGTTCGGCGGAGAGGAAAAGAACAAGATACCAACTTTAGAGAATATGTCGAGCAGGAGCGATGGCCTGAGATCCAGCACCCATGCCTTCTCGATGGGGACTTCAGCTTACTCTTCCCTTGACTATGACTATCAGCAGCAGCGGATGAGCAGTAGCTCCAAATTTGACTCGAACGGCCAAGGCAGGCAGCTGTCCCCTTCTTTCTTCAGGAGGGACCGGAGCCCACTAAGACGCTCACCCACCAGAACAGGCTACTCGCTCCCCATGACTGGACAGCAAGCTTCCTACAGAGACCAGCCCGCAGCGTCACTTGGGATGGCCTACAGGCCTCAACCAACCACGGGCCAGGCGGCCATGTACCGAGCCCAGCCCTCCACCATGCTGGCAAATGCATACAGAGCCCAGTCCACCAACACTCAGACGGCGGCCACAGCGGCGGCGGCGGCCTCAGCATTGACATCCTATAATACCCAAGCCTATGGAAGCCAGGCCTCTGCTTCCCAAGTTGCCAGTTACGAAGCCCAGCCCTCCACAACCTACGCTGCCGCTGTTGCTGCTTATGGGGCCCAGACTGCTGCCTCCTACGCAGCTGCCTATGGGGCCCAAGCAACTGCTCTCTCCTCCTCCTACGGAGCCCAGCCTGCAGCCAGCCAGTCAGCCTTGTACGCCGCTCACTCTCTCTCGGCCCAGCCTGCGTCCTATGGAGTCCAGCCCGCCGTGGGTCAAGCCGCTTCCTATGGGACTCAGGCTTCGTCTGCGTTACAATCTGCTTACGGGTCGTCCCAGTCTGCAGCCAGCCTGGCAGCCGCTTACGGCATGCAGGATTCTGCTGCTGCTGCGGCGGCGGCAGCCGCTTACAAAACCCAGCTGTCTGCGGCCTACAGAACCCCAACAGAAGCCGCCTATGCGGTCCAGCAGTCTGCCTCGACCCCCGCAGCAGCAGGGTATAGGTCTCAGGCTGCGGCGTATAATGGGTTGACCCAGACGGGGCAGCAGGCGGCTTCCTACGCGGGGATATCCCAGGCAGAAACTGCCTCTCTCCACCCACTCTATGAACGCACACGCCTCTCCCCGCCGCGCGGAAGCCGTGAGGACCTCTACAGAAAAGCGGCTGCATTGAACAAGAGGTATGCAGCTTTGATCATGCTTTGAGCAGCCACCCCTCGCTCGGTCCAAGGAGCTCTCTGTACTTCCAGAGGGACTCAAAACGAGACTCCCATTCTGCAGTTCCTAGCCAGGTGGCGGCTGTCTTTCAAATTCCTTGAATTTTGGGGTGTGTGTGTGCCTGAAAACAGGAACGGGTTGGGAATGGGGCTCGTTAACCCCTTCATTGATTCTGCCTTTAGATTCCCCCCCTCTCCGCTCTTTCAGCCCTTTTTTATGCTTTTTCTATTTTAAGGGAAAAGGGAACACTCATAATTTACCTCTCCCAATCTGCATTCTTATAAATATATGCCTATAGGAGGAAGAGACATCCTAGGAACCAAAAATACCTGGGCAATTTAGTGGAAGGTCGTTTGAAAATTAAGCTAGGCACTTTTAAATTAGCTCCTTAACTCGGCTTGAGCACAAAAGGTACTTAAGGGCTGTGTTTGGTTCTTACCGGATCCAAAGTCTTTTTAAGTTTTCTAGGTTCCAGTCAGCTTGGGAAAAACATCCCATGCTCACTGTGCCCTCTATTTGAGCCACATTCAGCTTCCAGGAGCTGGAATTTTAAAAGTGCAATTGGATAGAGTTTAAGTCCCAAGATTACAGATATGGAACGTGAGACACCAAAGCCAAATCCTTGGAAAACTTTTCAATGTTTTCCTGGGCAGATTATTAACAGGGGACGTTTCCCTACTTACCAGCACTGGGAGTTAGAGAGGCCAGTGCCTGAATACAAGTGAGGATCCTTTATTCACCTTCCTGGAATTTAATAATTTCTGGACTGTAGTTGCATTAAGTCTGGGAGAGCTTTAGTGCTTTTCTGAAGCAGGAGTTTATAGTTTTAACTAAGCCACTAAGGGATTCTCTCCATCCTCTGAAACGGAGGTCTCCAACCGTGGCAACTTTAAAACTTGTGGACTTCAGTTCCCAGAATTCCTCAGGCTGCTTTGCTTTGCTGGCTGAGGAATTCTGGGAATTGAAGTCCACAGGTCTTCAAGTGGCCAAGCCAAGGTTGCTCTAAAACTCAGGTTAAAAGGGTCTCGTTCTTATCAGATAGCAGAGGGAAAACATTGTGTTCACACCTATCAGTGTTCTCTCTCCTCTACCAATTTTTTTTGGGGGGGGGAGTTGGGGGGGGAGGCACAACTTTGGGGCAATAGCCATGAGCCTCTTTTTCTTTTTTCCTTTTTAATTCACCAAATGTCTCTTCTCTTAACCAGGTACAGTTCTGATCTCTCAGATGACCACCGTTTATCTGACTTCTCTGATTTCCGCCGCTTATCCGACTCCCCCCACGCGTACCGCCACTCGCCAACAAAAGGTCAACTGGATTATCGCCGCCTCCCCGAAATGCAGTCTGATGCCCGTTATGCAGGTGCCTATGGCGATTACTTGCGTAGCGCACAACTGCAGCTGCATGCTAATTACCAGCGCCGTCTCTAGAGGAAACTTCCCCGCCTTTTTGGGGTGGGACTCGGTTGCCGTGCCCTCCGCCGTTGTAACCCGTAATCCATAATCCCATCTGCTGCCTCCTCAGTCAGCAGTTCGATTTCAGAAGACCATTTTAGTCCTGACATTTCTTGATCATGGGTGCCCTAGTCCACGTTAACTCTTTACATTTCTTTTTTCTTTTTGGTTGTTGTTGTCCTTCCTTATGGCCATGTAAAGGGGGTGCTATTAGTTGAGTCGTCTGTACCCCCCCAGGGTGAACAATTTTATGGGGAAAAAAATCATAAAAAATTTGGGTGATTGCCTTAACCTTGGCATTCTGTTCGGGCTCAGGAGCATCGTATGTTGGTGCACGCTGGGCCTCTTAAAACCAAAGTATAGTGTGTATGTGTGTGTGTTTGGGGGTGGGTGGGTTGTTTCACACCAAGAACAATGATCACTTCGACTTCCTCGGTCTGGACTTTGTGGAGATCCCGCCCAATGAGAAAACAATTCCACCTGGTTAACCTTCATTTAATGATGAGAGGATCACCTTTTCAAATCGGCTCAGTTGCTTTTATATGTAACGGCATCCTTCCTTGATTTATGACAACCTAGGCTGGGCAAGTAAACCTTATGTTAGAAGTGAGTTTAGGAGTTTTGTTTTTTGGTATTATTGTAAATAAAATGGATTCTCAGACATTTTAGACCACCCGGTTGTGTTATGATTTTGGTGTGCGTTTCTGTATATGCGTAAGTTCCCACGCGTTCACACTTGCCTTCCTTTCCTTGGTATGTCTGTGAAACAAACCCTGCCCAACTCTGTTCCACTGGAGGTTTTATCCTGCGGCTCCTATCATTCCCCACCATTTTCCCCATATGGGTTGTGGGTCAAGACATCCGTGATCCGGAATCGCTGAGTGGGGCTTAGTCTGGGAGCGAGTACTCTAAAACAGGGGTGTCAAACTTAAGGCCTGGGGGGTGGATCCAGTCCGCAGGATGCTTAGATCTGGCCCACAAGGGTTATTATTATTATTATTTATTGGATTTGTATGCGGCCCCTCTCCGCAGACTTGCCCTGGAAACAGCAACAGACCAGTCCGCGGTGCCTCTGCCAGCAAAAAATGAGTTGGGACACGGCTGCAAGTTCCACTTTTTGCTGGCAGAGGGTTGCAGGTAGCCGTCCTAGCTGAAAACACTCGCGAGGGCCATACGCGCCTCCCATTTCTCCCCAGCTCCATTTTTGCTGGCAGGGTTGTAGATTGCAGTTCAGGAGCCCATTTTCAGTGGTAGAGCGCTCGGGCCATCACAGTTGGCCCCTCTGCATGAGCGAGGTCGAACAGAACCCTGATGCAGCCCTCGATGAAACCAAGTTTGACACCCCTGCTCTAAAACATTCCCATGGAGGACTGAATTCCGCCGGGGGGGTGTGTGTGTCCTGAAAGTGCAGACCAGGCGTCTCCAAGTCATTTGAATCCAACTTCCCTGCTCAAGAGCGCATAGCGTTAATAGAACCGGAGTCACCTTTCTGTACATTGAGGAACCCAGTGCACCTACAGGGTTAAAAGAAATTGCAGTCGCCAAGCCTTGTGTAATACAATACAGGCAGTCCTCGACTTGGGACCACAGTTCAGCCCAAAATTTATGTTGCTAAGCAAGACATTTGTTAACTGAGTTTTGCCCACATCCGTTAAGGAAATCACTGCCGTTCTTAGTAACATGGTTGTTGAGTGAATCTGGCCTCCCTGTTGACTTGGTTTGTCGGTAGGTCACAAAAAGGGAATCACATGACCCCGGGACATTACAAACGTCGTAAATATGAGTCAGTTGCCAAACATCTGAATTTTGATCCCGTGACCAAGGGAATGCTGCAAGGTTAGTTGGGGGAAAGATCAAAAGCAGCATGAGAAAATATTATTTTACTGAAAGAGTAGTAGATCCTTGGAACAAACTTCCAGCAGACGTGGTAGATAAATCCACAGGAACTGAATTTAAACATGCCTGGGATAAACATAGATCCATCCTAAGATAAAATACAGGAAATAGTATAAGGGCAGACTAGATGGACCATGAGGTATTTTTCTGCGGTCAGACTTCTATGTTTCTATATGAAAAAATAGCCATGCCACTTTTTTCAGTGCTCTTATATCTTCAAACGGTTACTAAATGAACTGCCGTAAGTCGAGGACTACTTGTAGTTCCGAGTGCAAAGCTCTGTCTGCCCATTGTGTTCTAGAGATAAATCACAATTTTCTTGCTGTCCCATTTGACCTCCAAGCTGTCCACTTGTAAAAAAAATCAGACAATGTATCCTCTCTTGGGTGTGAGGCAAGGTGAGTTCTCAAGGTAGGGGGAAAGAAGCGTGTGGAAGGCCGGGAATACTTTTGTTTAAGGGGCAACTCACTGCAAGTGTGTTGTGGCCTGTCGAAAGCATGGGAGATAGGGTCAGCATCAAGGCAACCTCTCAGAGACAGAGGTGGAACCTGGGCCGTCAATAGGTGGAGTCAACAGCCTCCAGGTCTGGAGGTGGCTGACAAAGAGGAGGAACAGCTGGGTCCAGTATCTGACGCACAGGTGGCAGAGGAGAGGAGAGCAGTGGAAATCAGTGGGCTAATTCTTGGGAAGGAAGCCCCGCCTTAGCTGTGGGGGGATAAAAGGCAGGGGGCAGAGATGAAGGGATGGGGTAGACAACTATCCATCTTCTAGCCAGAAAGGCTTATTAGCCCAAGAGAGACCCTTTTTTTTGCCGGGGTTGCCAGCACTCCTTGAGTTCATGTCAAAGGGTTTGTTGAGTTTGGGAAGCTGGGTCAGAACAAAGTGACAAGGGTTGCTTTTTTGCCAAAAACCAAGGTTTGGTTTATTCATTGTGCTGGACCAGGGATGGCAAACCTTTTTTTCCTCGAGTGCCGAAAAAGCGTCGGCGCGTGCTGTCGCACATGCACGAATGCCCACATCCATAATTCAATGCCTGGGGAGGGCGAAAACAGCTTCCCAGGCCCCCCCAACGGCTCTCTGGAGGCCGGAAATGGGCCCAGTAGGCTCGTGTTTCGCCCTTCCCAGGTTCCTAAGGCTTCCCTGGAGGGTAAAAATGCTCTCCCTCATCCCCCAGGAGGCTCTCTGCAAGCCAAAAATGCCCTCCCAGAGCCCCTGTGCGAGCCAAAAATCAGCTGGCCAGCACACACATTCAAGTTGGAGCTGAGCTAGGGCAACGACTCATGTGCCAACAGATATGGCTCTGCGTGCCACCTGTGCCATAGGTTCACCATCCCTGTGCTAGACTCTGGCTTATTTAGCCATGGTAAAATAGCCAGGCTTCTAATACACGTCAGTTAGATCAGTTGGACATAGATTCGTAATCAGTTACATCCATGAATTTACTTAATGGAGCCACGATAAGAGCAATCTGAGGACTCCAAACTAGGTTGAAGATTAAAGAAACTGGTTCCACGTTAACCATTAAAGATAAATCCAGGAGTTTGGGTCAGTAGGTCCTGAAGGACCCTGACTTTGGGTTCTCCATTGTAACAAAGTTGGAAGTAGTAAACTTTGTTTTCCTTTCAACACAATCATTTTTCTGCTTTTCTCCACTATAAAAAACTGCATTCGGCAACAAGTGACATTTGAGCAGTAAAAATAAATTTAAAATTGGAAAATGCATCATGCCAGGGTGGCGCAGTGGCTAGATTGCAGTACTACAGGCTATGTCAGCTAACTGCTAGCTGTAGTTCAGCAGTTCAGCAGTTCAAATCTCACCACTGGCACAAAGTTGACTCAGGCTTCCATCCTTACGAGGTGGGTCAAATGAGGACCTGGATTGTTGGGTGGCGATACAGTGTTCCCTCGATTTTCGCGGGTTCGAACTTTGCGAAAAGATTATACCACGGTTTTTCAAAAATATTAATTAAAAAATACTTCATGGGTTTTCCCCCCATACCACATTTTTTCTCGCCCAATGACGTCATATGTCATCGCCAAACTTTCATCTGCCTTTAATAAATATTTTTTAAAACAAACTTTAATAAATAAACATGGTGAATAATAATCTAAATGGTTGCTAAGGGAATGGGAAATTGCCATTCAGGGGTTTAAAGTGTTACGGGAAGGTTTGTGATATTGTTCATAGCCAAAAATAGTGTATTTACTTCCCCATCTCTACTTCGCGGAAATTCAACTTTCGCGGGCGGTCTCGGAACGCATCCCCCGCGAAAATCGAGGGAACACTGTATATTGATTCTCTAAACCGCTTAGAGATGGTTATAAAAGCACTATGAAGCGGTACGTAAGTCTAAATGCTAATGCTATAAATGCTATGTACTGTAGCACCCCGACATTTAAATATTGGAAAGTACTTGGATAAGGAACGTGGTCCTGGCGCTTTAAATTTGATGATATTATCATTATTGTTAACATTCAACTTAGCCGGTATTGTTTATTGGCAAGACTTGTGGATTGTTATGGCATTGTAATATGCTTTCATTCATCCCAGCTTAAAAACCAATTAATGTTGATAAGTATTTAAGCGTCTGGGTTTTTTTTTTCCCTTATAGTATGCAACCTTTTTTAAAATTTGCTTCTGAGAGTTGGGCCATTTCTGCCTGATGAACAAATAGTCCTTGACTTACAATCTCAATCGAGCCCAAAATTTACGTTGCTAAGCGAGAGATTTCTTGTTGAGTTTTCTTCCCCCCCTTTTCCAACCGTGCCACATTGCCATGATTGTTAAGAGAATCACTGCAGTCATTAGATCATTAAGCGAATCTGGGTTCCCCGTGGACTTTGCTCATCACAAAGTCACAAACATTGATCACATGACCCCCAGGATACTGCAACCATCATAAAATGGGAATCAGTTGCCAGAATTCGAATCACATGACGGGAGGAGGGATGCTGGAATAGTCATAAGTCTCAGACTCGGGGCAGCTCACCGCAGAATTAATACAAAAATACAATGAATAAGAAATCTAAACTTAAAAATATAATGTAAAACCCCCACGTCAATCATCCACATTCATCCCATATACTGTACATTCTAATCGTTGGCCGGAGATAGGTGTAACATTCAACGGCCCCAAGCCTGCCAGCAGAGGTGAGTTTTTAGAGCCTTGTGGAAGGTCAGGAGGGTGGGGGCAGTACGAATCACTGGAGGGAGTTCGTTCCAGAGGGCCGGGGCTGCTACAGAGAAGGCTCTTCTCCTAGGCCCTGCCAGGCGGCATTGTCTGGTTGACGGGACCTGGAGAAGGCCGACTGGGACCTAATCGGCTGCTGAGATACATGAGGCAGAAGGCAGTCCCGTAGGTAATCTGGTCCTAAGCCACACAGGGCTTTATAGATCATAACCAACACTTTGAATTGCGCTCGGAGACCAATTAGCCAATGCAACTCGCAGAGTGCTGGATAAACAGGCATATCTTTATGCATGGTATGTTTGTATGTATGATTGGTTTCTTAAATTGGGGTCTTTAAACTGCTTTTAATATTAGATTTGTTTATATTGTTTTTTACTGTTGTTAGCCGCCCCAAGTCTACGGAGAGGGGCGGCATACAAATCTAATTAATTAATAAATAAATAAGTAAGTGAGTAAGTACAGTGATACCTTGTCTTACAAACGCCTCATCATACAAACTTTTCGAGATACAAACCCGGGGTTTAAGATTTTTTGCCTCTTCTTACAAACTATTTTCACCTTACAAACCCACCGCTGTCGCTGGGATGCCCCGCCTCTGGACTTCCATTGCCAGCGAAGCACCCGTTTTTGGGCTGCTGGGATTCCCCTGAGGCTCCCGTCCATGGGAAACCCCACCTCCGAACTTCCGTGTTTTTGTGATGCTGCAGGGGAATCCCAGCAGGGGAATCCCAGCAGCGTAAAAACGGGCGCTTCGCTGGCAACGGAAGTCCGGAGGTGGGGTTTCCTAGCGAGGGGAGCCTCAGTGAAATCGCAGCATCACAAAAACAAAGAGGTCCGGAGGTGGGGTTTCGAAGACTTTGGTGTTTTTACGATGCTGCGATTTCACTGATGCTTTTGGGCTTGCACACATTGTAATCACTTTTCCATTGATTCCTATGGGAAACATTGTTTCGTCTTACAAACTTTTAACCTTAAGAACCTCGTCCCAGAACCAATTAAGTTTGTAAGACAAGGTATCACTGTATCTTGGGAGGCCCATGACTGCTCGCGTGGCTGCATTTTGTATTACCTGCAGTGTCCGAACGTTCTTCAAAGGTAGCTACATTTGATAAAGGAACTGTTGCAAGTCAAGGACTAACCAGGATACCCTCCAAGTCTTAAAAAACAGTGACATTGGTTATATAGGCTGACTAGCCAGGAAAAAAAGACATTTATGACTTGCTTTAATTTTGATCACCATATTCCAAAAATAAGACTTTTTTGGGGGGGGGGAGCACAAAGAAGAGCAACTAAAATGATCAAAGGACTGAAGACTACAACATAATGAAGAAAACAGGATGCAGGTTTTGGGTTTGGCCTAGTCTAGAGCAGTGTTTCCCAACCTTGGCAACTTGAAGATATCTGGACTTCAACTCCCAGAGTTCCCCAGCCAGCAAATGCCACGGTTGGGAAACACTGGTCTAGAGGGAAAAAAGGACTAGAGGTGATACATTCGTAGTATTTGAGGAGCTGCCACAAAGAAATATCCTAACAGTGAGGGCAATTAAGCAGTGGAACAGCTTGCCACTGGACGTTGTGGGTGGTTCATCATTGGAGGGTCGAGACCAGTGGTTCTTTTTTTGGCCATGCCCCACCTAAGCATCTCTAAAATCATGATCCAACACATATATTTCTCACTATACAAAAAAAATTGATCTATTTTAAGTGGAAGAGGTCTAAAAGGCCATTAACTTGGTTTAAACAAGGCTTCAATTGCTCCCATCAAAAATGTTTAAAAACCCTCTTGTGGGGGCGTAGGAACCACTAGTCTAGACAGCCCTTTGTCTGAAATAGCGTAGGTTTTTCCTGCTTGAGCAGGGGGCTGGACTAGAAGACCTCCAAGGTCCCTTCCAGCTCGTCCCTTCTACTCCCAGTTTCAAACAACCTCATGAGTCGTTTCTCAGCCAGTCCCATTTTAGTGCTGCTTGTTGCATTAGCCCCAATGGATCTCAAAAGCTACAGAACCAACCGTTGATCCGTTGAAGATGCTTTTAAGGTTTCCTCCATGAATCCCTGGGACGGAAGGGGAACCCCGGAGAAGAATAAGGCACAAAGCTGCAGATGAGAAGTAGGCAAAACTTGGGGCTAGTTTAAGTACAGAAGGAAAAGGGGGGACATGATCGAAACATTTAAATATGTTAAAGGGTTAAATAAGGTCCAGGAGGGAAGTGTTTTTAATAGGAAAGTGAACACAAGAACAAGGGGACACAATCTGAAGTTAGTTGGGGGAAAGATCAAAAGCAACATGAGAAAATATTATTTTACTGAAAGAGTAGTAGATCCTTGGAACAAACTTCCAGCAAACGTAGATAAATCCACAGTAACTGAATTTAAACATGCCTGGGATAAACATATATCCATCCTAAGATAAAATACAGAAAATAGTATAAGGGCAGACTAGATGGACCAGGAGGTCTTTTTCTGCCGTCAGACTTCTATGTTTCTAAGTATTGAGTAATGTCAAGAATTTGAGTTGTTTCATTTATTCTACGGTGTTGTCTTTTCTTGCCATTGCCTGGAAAAAAAGGGGGGGGGAATGTTTACGCTGGTAAATTTTGAGACAAGAATTCCATCTTTTGTTGAGCCATGGGCAGATGTATCCGTTGCGTTCCAGTTCCTTTTAGGATACTAAGACCCCAAGTGTGGAGTTCCCTTACCGAAATACCCAGGATGGCTAACTTAAGTATCTATAGGATTAGCGGTGATACAGTAGTATTCCAGGAGTTGAGGAGCTTCCACAAAGAAGAGGGGGGGGGGGGGTTCATGCCTCCACCAAACTCAGGTATAATCCTTGTTCTGTCGGGCTCTCTGGTAGAATCCTCCCAAAAATTCACAGGTACAACTTTCAGACACACACACGTTTGAAAATTCAAAACAATGTTCTTTATAATGAAAATTAATTTAAACCAAGCCCTCTTTTGGTATAGCAAAGAGCACTGGTCTCCAAACAAACTGGTAATTTGTACAAGTCCCTTATCAGTTCTGTGATACTTAGCTTGCAGCTGTGAGGCAATTCACAGTCCTTCTTTCACAAAGTGAAACACACTTTGCCCTGGTTTAGTTTCAAAGCAGGGAAAAAATCAGCACACAAAAAGTCAAAGTCAGTAAAGCAGTCACGAAACACAACGATCAGATAATTCTCCACAATGGCCAAACCCACAGGCTGCTATTTATAGCAGCCTCACTAATGACCACAGCCCCACCCAACCATAGGTGGCCTCATTTTCTTTGATAATAATCTCTCAGTTGTTGCTGCCTATGCATCGCTCTCTGCATGGGTGGCTGTATCATTAACTCTTGTTATGAATCCAAGGAGGAGCTAGATAATTGATCTCCTTCTGAGCTGTCTGCCACACTCTCCTCCTCCCTGTCACTCATGTCTTCTTGGTCAGAGGAGCCTTCATCATCAGATTCCACGGGGGGGAGGGCAAAACAGGCCTGCAGCATGTGGATGTCTCCCCCACATCCACAGTCCTTGGGGCAGGAGCTGGGCCAGAGCTAACCACAACAAGTCCTCGACCACAATCCAGCCCAACCTTTCCGTTGCAAAGCGGGACAGTTGCAAAGCGAGTTTTACCCCGCTTCCTCCATTTTTACACCCTTGCTGCAGTTAAATTTATTTATTTATTTATTTATTAATCAAATTTGTATGCCGCCCCTCTCCGCAGACTCGGGGCGGCTAACAACAGTAATAAAACAATATCAACAAATCTGATATTTAAGTTAATTTTAAAAAGAAACCCCAATTTAAGAGACCAATCATACCTACAGACATAAATTTGAATCGCTGCAGGGGTTAAATTGGTAAAGATGGGTATTAAGTGACTCTGGTTTTCTCCCCATTGACTTGTAAGGAGATTGCAAAAAGAGCAACACTTGGATATTGCAACCGTCGTTAAGCGAAGCCTCTAAATCAGAGGGCTTCAAACTTGGCAGCTTTTAAGCCTTGTGGACTTCAACTCCCAGAATTCTCCAGCGTTGCCTGCAGCCCGCCGTTCGTCTCGCCAGGATCCTATGCTGGCTGGAGAATTCTGGGAGTTGAAGTCCACAAGGCTTAAAAGCTGCCAAGTTTTTTATTTATTTATGAATCAGATTTGTATGCCGCCCCTCTCCGCAGACTCGGGGCGGCTAACAACAATAAAAAGACAATGTAAACAAATCTAATATTAAAAATAATCTTTAAAAAACCCCAATTTAAAGAACCACTCATACATACAAACATACCATGTATAAATTCTATAAACTAGAGGGAAGGAAAAAATTTCAATTCCCCCATGCCTGAGGACAGAGGTGGGTTTGAGGAGCTTATGAAAGGCAAGGAGGGTGGGGGCAACTGATATGCGGGGGGAGTTGGTTCCAGAGGGTCGGGGCCGCCACAGAGAAGGCTCTTCCCCTGGGTCCCGCCAGACGACATTGTTTAGTCGAGGGGACCCGAAGAAGGCCAACTCTGGGGCCTAACTGGTCGCTGGGAAGTTTGAGGACTCCTGATCTAAATGTTGTTGGACGACGGAGCTGCTACAGCCGGGGCTGCCTTTTACAAGTTCGCTCTTTTAAGCCTGCACGTCTTAGGTTGGACTTGTATTTTTAGAAACCTAGTTTATTCTAAACGGAGCCATTCGCTCGCTTCGGGACAACCCCGCCTGAGCGGACAACCGCAAGTCGCTCCATGAAAGGGGGAAGATCTGAACCCAGATCGCTGCCAAACCGAATGAAAGACTCCCCAAAGTTGCCGGAAAAGACGCGCTACGAGCCTGCAGTCCTTTTTTTTTTTTTTGGCGCGGGACGGAAGGCTTTCCTCTTCTTCGCCCCCGTGGGAACCACGCCTTCCTTTTTCCCACGGATCCAATTGCCGGGGGGGCGGGTGGAGGAGAGAATTTCCCTGCAATCTTGCGCCCCCCCCTTCCCTCGCACCCGCCGGGGAGGGAAAGCGAGCGACAGAAATGCGAGACGCGTCCGGGCGAGGGGAAGGGGGGAGATCGGATAAGCGGAGGCGTCCCGGTCGCTCGGATGCTCCGAAGGGGAGACCCGAAAATCAGGTCCCGCGTTGCCTGCAGCCCACCGCCGTTCGTCTCGCCAGGATCCCGCTGGGGAGAATCCCCGCCGCGAAATGGGAGGTCCCGCTTCGGTCTTTCCGCTTTGCGAGGATCGGTGGGCACTGCTCCCCCCCCCCCAGTCTAAAACCGCGGACGGGCGATCTTGCATTTATTTCATGATTGGGGGGTGGGGGACTTGGGATTTTTCAGCCATTTCGAGCTCCTCTTTCCTCATTGCAAATTACACCCATTCTGGACTCTGGGCAAACTTTGCGCCGTCCTTTCAATCGGGCCTCGCCTCTCCAACTTTTGGCAGCTTTATACGACTTGCGGACTTCAACTCCCAGAATTCCTCAGCCAGCCTGGAATTTCGTCCAACAAGTCGTAGAGCTGCCAACGGTTGATTTACAATCCAGCTTTCTCAAGTCACCCCAAAAGCTGCTGGTGTCACTTAGGAGTGACTCAAGATGCCTAAAGGCTTCCTTCCCAATATATATGCATATAGAATAGAGTAGGGTAGAAGTCGAGTAAAGAAGAGTAGTAGAATAGAATAGTAGAGTAAGAGTCGAGTAGTAGCAGAATGAATAGAATAGGATAATAAAGTAGTAGAATAGAATGAATAGTATATATAGAGTAATAGAATAAATAGAATAGAATATAGAGTACTGTAGTAGCATAGAATGAATAGAATAGAGTAATAGAATATAATGAATGGAATGGAATGGAATATATAGAGTAATAAATGGAATGAATAGAAGAATAGTAGAATAGAATGAACAGGAGTAGAATAGAATAGAATACAGCAGAGAATAGAATGGAATAGAACGGGTAGGCAGTTTGCCTCTTCTATGACATGGACTTCAACTCCCAGAATTCCTGGGCCAATCATGCTAGCTCAGGAATTCTGGGAGTTGAAGTCCACATATCAGAAGAGCCAATTTTGCCTACCCCTGGAATAGAATAAGAAATAGGAATAGAATATAATTCTTTATTGGCCAAGTGTGATTGGACACACAAGGAATGTTGTCTTTGGGGCAGACGCTCTCAGTGTACATAAAGCTCAAGAGTCACAAGGTACAAGACTTCATAAAAAGCTCTTCCCCTCTGCTGCCTGGGGAATTCTGGGAGTTGAAGTCCAAGCTGCCTTCAGGTTGAGCCACCACTGGGTGAAACCGACCGAGGGTTTTGAAAGGGGGTCGGTTTCGCAGGAGCCACTACCGTGGGACAGGGCAAATTCTCAGCAACCAATTGAAAAATTACAATTGCCCTTGCAATGTAGATTGGAATTCTCTTGCTTCCTGTTCGAACCCCGCAGCGCTTGCAACCTCCCACGCCTCCGACGAAAAAAAAGTTTGTGCCGTTAAATAAGGTCCGGTCGATGGTTTAAAAAAAAGCTACCTTTTCCAGGAAGCTCTTTGTGATTTCAGGAAAATTAGAATCGGAGCCCTTATCGCCCGCATTGACGGACAGCATTCCAATATTGACTCGTGACTTTTGATTTAAAATAACAAAAAATAAAGACCTCCTCCGCGCCATTCTCTAAAATCGTAGAGAAGACGGGAACGAACTTTCCCCGGAACCTTTGCGCGGTCGGTGAAGTTGCCGGAGGGAAGTTGAAAGCCGTCGAACTTTTTTTTTTCTTACGTAGAGGGCGCCGATGACGGAAAGAGGCGTGGCTAGCGGCGGAAGTCGCTGCAGAGGGGAAACAAGATGGCGCTGAGCGCGACAGGTAAGGCGTGGAGGGTGAGGCGTTGCCATGGCAATAGGCCTTCCGTCCCGGCGGCCCGGCCAGAGGCGATGGCCGGCCGGGAAGAGCAGCGCGTGGGCGACTCGGGCTCCTGGCCCGGGCCTCTCCCCCACCGCGGCTTCTTCCTTTCCGGCCCAGGTCACGAGGACACCGAGTGGCAGCCGCCTTCCGAGGCCGAGCTGAAGGTGATCCAGGCCCGGCGCGAGCGGCAGGACAAGATCAGCAAGCTGATGAGCGATTACCTGTTGAAGGGCTACCGGATGCTGGGCGAGTGCTGCGACGACTGCGGGGTGAGCGAGGCCTTCCCGGGGCATGTGCAGAGTGCCCCCGCCCCGTTGGGGGCTTTCTTCTCTTTCTGCCCGAGGAAAGGAGGCAACTCGTTGATCAGACAAAACAAGAAGCTACAACAATCAAGCTGAGGGAGATGCCCGGCTGCTCGATGCCAGGGCTGATGCCAGGCTAGGCTGTGCCCAGCTCCCTGGTTTGATAGGGAATTGGTTGTGACAATATCATTTAATTTAATTTATTCAACTTCTATGGTGCCCAATCCAGTAGGACTCGGGGCGGCTTACAACAATAAAAAAACAATACAAACAATGATAATAAATAAAACCCCACAACTGTAACAACCCATTAAAAACCCCAAATCAATGTAACAATATACAAGCCAAAGAAACATAAATTTGGCCACCTCTGATGTTAACTTCACCGCCCAGCCTGTCAACAAAGCCAAGTTTTAAGAGCTTTTCAAAAAGCCAGTCCACTTGGAGCAGTGTGAACATTGGGGGAGGGGGGACTTGGTTCCATAGAACCAAGGCCCAGTATGAAAAAGTAGTTTCCTTCAGCAAGGGGTCAGTGGGTGGGCTTTGCTTGCTCTCCCTACAACGCACGCCCATCGCATGGCTTGGGCAACCAAACCCTGATTTTTTTTCCCTTTTCTCCTCCCACCCTCTTGCCTTGGTCACCGAATTTCCTTCCAGACCATATTGCTGCAAGATAAACAGAAGCAGCTGTACTGTGTCACCTGCCAAGAACTTAATTCCGATGTGGACAAGGACAATCCAGGTAAGGTGGGCAGCGGAAGTGGGGAGCTGTTTCTCTTAATCGCCTGTCCCGTTTGATGCAATCTGGTCCTCTTGGAATATATTGCCCTGTTTGTTACCAAAACACACTGTCCCATTGGGAGTGACCTGCATAGGAGTCAAATTAATAAATAAAAGAGATGGAAGCTGTTCTTTGCTTCTGCGGCACCAAATTGGAACGGCCTGGGTGGGCATCACAACATAATGATATTAATACACTATGTATTATGATATTATGAATTAATATTAATACATCATATTAATGATATTAGTACATACTACATTAATACTCTTAATACACTGCATCTGTAAATTAGAAATTCTGAGATGATTTAGCTTTACTACATAAATGGTCAAAGCAATGGAAACTGCAGTTTAACGTTTCCAAATGTAAAATAATGCACTTGGGGAAAAGGAATCCTCAATCTGAGTATTGCATTGGCAGTTCTGTGTTAGCAAAAACTTCAGAAGGGAAGGATTTAGGGGTAGTGATTTCTGACAGTCTCAAAATGGGTGAACAGTGCGGTCAGGCGGTAGGGAAAGCAAGTAGGATGCTTGGCTGCATAGCTAGAGGTATAACAAGCAGGAAGAGGGAGATTGTGATCCCGTTGTATAGAGCGCTGGTGAGACCCCATTTGGAATAATACTGTGTTCAGTTCTGGAGACCTCACCTACAAAAAGATATTGACAAAATTGAAGGGGTCCAAAGACGGGCTACAAGAATGGTGGAAGGTCTTAAGCATAAAACGTATCAGGAAAGACTGAATGAACTCAATCTGTATAGTCTGGAGGACAGAAGGAAAAGGGGGGACATGATCGAAACATTTAAATATGTTAAATAAGGTTCAGGAGGGAAGTCTATTTATTTATTTATTTTTATTTCTTTATTCAATTTATATGCCGCCCTTCTCCTTAGACTCAGGGCGTGTTACAACATGTTAGCAATAGCACTTTTTAACAGAGCTAGCATATTGCCCCCACAATCCGGGTCCTTTTTTAATAGGAAAGTGAACACAAGAAGAAGGGGCACAATCTGAGGTTAGTTGGGGGAAAGATCAGAAGCAACGTGAGAAAATATTATTTTACTGAAAGAATAGTAGACGCTTGGAACAATTTCCAGCAGACGTGGTTGGTAAATCCACAGTAACTGAATTTAAACATGCCTGGGATAAACATATACTATATCCATCCTAAGATGAAATACAGAAAGTAGTATAAGGGCAGACTAGATGGAACATGAGGTCTTTTTCTGCCATCAGTCTTCTATGTTTCTATGTAATTCGTATGCAAAAGGAGCTGGAGGTTTTGTGCAATTGCTGCTTCAGACAAAAACTGCACGTTTTCTGCCACTATGACAACTGAGGCAGCCTTGTATTTGTGCTGCTCTCTTTCCAAGTGGAGGAGAGACCCTTTTTCTGCTGTGGTTGGAAGCCTCTCCGTGTTTAAATTGCCGATCCCTGGACGTTAGCAACTTTCCGAGATAGTGCTTGTTGTTGCTGAACCCAGAACCAGCAGCCCACGGTCCCACCTCTTTGTTCTTCTGTCTCTCCCGCTAGCACTCAATGCCCAAGCAGCCCTTTCCCAGGTGCGGGAGCATCAGCTTGCTGCCAACACGGATGAAATGGTGTCCCGCCCGGAGCATTGTGAAGGGGCAGCTTTGGGTCTCCGGTCCAGCGCCCCTGACCTAGCCCTCCCAGTACCCCGTGCTTCCCCTAATGCTGCGTTGGCACGAAGCACCCTGGCTGCGGCAGAAGGAGTCATCCTACAGAAGATCGAGTGGGCAACCCGTCACCTGCAAGAAACGATCTCTCTTGAAAGGAGCATCCAGCTTTGCACCCTCATCCACTCCTGCACGGAGGCGCTCAAGAGCATCAGGGATCTGCCACAGTGAGGATGCCCCACCTTGTAATGGCAGTGCCAGGCCTGGAACGGGGTGTAGGCCATGCCTGGGGTGCCAAGGGATCCCCCCCACCATTCATACCAGGGGCTGGGTGATTTCAGCAAGACTGGGCTCTCCCTTCTGATTAAAATGTGAGCTGTTTGCCTCATACAAGTTGTCCTGACGTTTGAGGAATGTTTCAGAGAATTTGCACGTATAGGTCTGTCTAATCTGGGACAAGGAAAGCGTAGATTAAAAAGTTTAACTTGGTTTGGGGAAGGGTTGTATTGGGGCTGGCAACCATTTGGGGCTCCTGCTGACCCCTTCAGCCTAGATCTGATCACTACCCTGCTTACCAGCTAAATATTTCAGGTTATCAATAGCTCCCATGTGTTGTTGTGGAGGGTTTTTTGTGTGAAGCATTAAACATTTCAGGCACAAGATACTGATTGTGTTGTGTCGAATCTTCGCTGGTTGTGAAGGAATCGGGGTTGCCACAGGCTTTTGCCCCCATGGCTTGCCAGAGGCCACCCATCTTAAAACTTTAATAACCAATTCTTGAAAAAAAGAAGCTATAAGCTAACAAATGTCAGTGTTCTCCTCTTAGGCATCTTAGATATTCTAGAAAATAAAATTAAATCAACTCAAGATGATGACTGGTTTACCTTTGATGACGGGTGACAATTAAGAGCAGAGGTCTTGAGAAATTTAAGACTTGTGGACTTCAACTCCCAGAATCCTCCAACCAGCTATGCTGGAGAATTCTGGGAGTTGAAGTCCACAAGTCTTAAAAGTTGCCAAGTTTGAGGGTCCCTGCTTAAGAGGAAGGATGGGAAGTGTGACGCTTGAAATTGGTCAGGTATGATGAAATACAGGTAAAGTCTTGATTTAAGAACTGCAGTTGAGCCGGCAGTTTTGGTGATAAATCTTGAACAGTCGTAAAACAAGCCACTTTATGCTTGCATCCAATTTTACATCACATTCTTTTATTTTGTTATGGGGGATCCCCCCCCCCCCCCCCAAGAATCTAGAAGGGAAACACTGAAAATTGTGGTCATGCGACTACGGGATATAGTCATAAAAGCGAGCCAGCTACACAATGCCCAAAGTGTAGTCACATGACCATTGGGGGCTGTTCAAATCCGCATTGTAACTTCTAGCTAAGCGACTGGTCGTGGCAAGTTCTACTTGTAAGAGTATTTCTAGGTGCGAGAATCTGTAGATTCCCTTCTGCCTGGCTTTACATAACTAACAAGGTCCAGAAGGACAAGCCTTCTTCAAAAACAACCAATTGCAATGATTAGATGAGCGGGAAGGGACCTTGTAGGTCATCTAGTCCAACCTCCTGCCCAAGTAGGAGGCCCTACACCATTTCAGTCTCTTCTTGAAAGCCTCCAGTGATGAACCTCCCACAACTTCTGAAGGCAATTTCTGTTCTGTTTCATGGGTTGGTTGTCCTCACTGTCAGAATGTTCCTCCTTATTTCCAGGTTGAATCTCTCCTTGGTCAGTTTCCATCCATTGAAGTCTGGCCTTCAGAGGTGCCTTGGAAAATAGCTTCACCCCCTCCTCTCTGTAGCAGTCTCAAATATTTGAAGACTGCTATCGTGTCTCCCCTGGTCCTTCTCTTCATTAAACTACACATACCCAGTTCCTGCAAACGTTCGTCGTATCTCTTAGCCCCTAATCCCTCTTCTCTGCACTCTTTTTAGAGTCTCAATGTCTTTTTTTTACAGAGTGGTGACCAAAACTGGACGCGGTACTCTAGGTGCGGTACGAATGCACTTGCTAGTCCTTTCTCCATCCAATGGTGTGGATGCTTCTGTTATGTGGTGCAGGGGTCATCAGCGTGGAAATCGAAGAATACAATTGGCTGGCTCTCTTGGAGAGCTGCAGAGGGGGAGAAACGAGCAAATCCATAAGTTTTTGTGACCTCAAAGTGATAGTTAAATGGAAAGTCGCTGGGCAAGCAGGGAGATTTCGCCCTGGCCTCGATCCTTTCGGGGATGCAGTTCACACTTACATACACTGCTCAAGAAAAATAAAGGGAGCACTCAAAGAACCCATCCTGGATCTGAATGAATGAAATTATTCTCATGGAATTGTACTTTGTTCTGTACAAAGTTGTCTTTGTACAACAGCGTGTGAATCACTGACTGCCAATCAGCGGACAGTTTGATTTCACAGAAGTTTAATTTACTTGGAGTTATATTGTATTGTTTAAGTGCTCCCCCTTTTTTTGGAGCAGTTTATATAAAGACTTTTCCCCCCAAAGAAGCCCAGAGCAAGACCACAATGGTGAGATTTCTCCTGTGGGCTAATTTGCAGAAGCTTCTGTGACGTTCTGGATTTTCTGGAGTCTTCGGAGAGGGGCGGCATACAAATCTAATAAATTGAATTGAATTGAATTTCCTAATACAAATCTAAATGGATAGACAGACAGACAGACAGACAGACTGATAGATGATAGGAGATAGAGAGATAAGAGAGATGATAGATAGGTGATAGATAGATAGATAGATAGATAGATAGATAGATAGATAGATAGATAGGTGATAGATAGGTGATAGATAGATAGATAGATAGATAGATAGATAGATAGATAGATAGATAGATAGATAGGTGATAGATAGATAGATAGGTGATAGATAGGTGATAGATAGACAGACACAGATGATAGATAGATAGATAGATAGATAGATAGATAGATAAGAGGTGATTGATAGATAGATAGATAGAGAGGTGATAGATAGATAGATAGATAGATAGATAGGTGATAGATAGATAGATAGATAGATAGATAGATAGATAGATAGATAGATAGATAGATAGATAGGTGATAGATAGATAGATAGGTGATAGATAGACAGACACAGATGATAGATAGATAGATAGATAGATAGATAAGAGGTGATTGATAGATAGATAGATAGATAGAGAGGTGATAGATAGATAGATAGATAGATAGGTGATAGAGACAGACAGATGATAGATAGATAGATAGATAGATAGATAGATAGATAGATAAGAGAGGTGATAGATAGATAGATAGATAGATAGATAGATAGATAGGTGATAGATAGGTGATTGATAGATAGATAGAGAGGTGATAGATAGATAGATAGATAGATAGATAGATAGATAGATAGATAGATAGATAGATAGATAGAGCAAATATTCATGACACCCATTACTGTAATCTTTAAACTAGGTTTTAATCTGGTTGGTCAAGCTTGGCATTGATGGAGAGTCTTCCATGAATTTGAGGCCCCCAGATATTGGACCTGATCCACCCACCCTCCTGGCTTTCCAGAAAGCCTTAAGTACCTGGTTCTGCCCACAGGTCTGGGGCCATTGCGCAATCATCCGAGTTGGTGGAGAAGGGCAGTATAGAAATACAAATAAATAAATAAAATAGCATCTGGCCCCGGCCCAAGAAGTATGAATGTTTTTATTCATGGGGTTTTAACCGTTTAATATTGGTTTGTTGTAACCTGTTGTATGGCGCTCTTTGGCTGAGTTCTGGTGAGCAACTCCATTAAACAATAGGTGGCATCCTGTAACTGTAACATCCTATCAACAACTACTTCAGCTTCAACCACAGCAACACACGAGCACACAACAGATCCAAACTTAAAGTAAACCGCTCTAAACTTGACTGCAGGAAACACAACTTTAGTAACCGAGTAGTTGATGCATGGAACTCACTACCTGACTCCGTAGTATCATCGCCTAGCCCCCTAAACTTTACCCTTAGACTCTCCACTGTTGACCTCTCCTGATTCCTAAAAGGTCAGTAAGGGATGTGCATGAATCCACCAATGTGCCTTCCGCCCCTAATGTTAACGTCCTAATGTTTCTCTCTTGCTAGTACCATGTATATAAAGATTGTTATATCTTTGTATACCACCAATATGTGCATAAATAAATGAAATGAAGAAAAAATTGGGTGGGGGGGAATTTGGAGCAATGCCCAAGTTAAGAAAGAAAAATTAGGAGTAGGGAGAAAAGGAGGAACAGAAGAAAGGGAGAGAAAGGAAAGAAAGGGTGTTGTAAAGGGAAATAGGATGGAAAAGGGAGGGAAGGAGAGAAAGGGAGGAAGGACAGAAGGAAAAAGACAGAGTTAGAGAAGAAGGAAGGTCAAACGGAAAGAAAAAGGGAGTAACAGAGGTAGGAAAGAGAGGAAGGAAAAACAGGAGATGGAGGGAAAGAATGAAGGGAGGAAAGAATGAAAGGGTAGAGAATGCAATCAAGGAAGGTAGGATAGAAGGAAAAAGGCAGAGATAGGAAAGAGAATGTCAAAGAAAGAAGGGAGGAATAGAGGTAGGGAAGGGAGGAAGAAAAAACACAGGAGACGGAGGGAAAGAATGAAAGGGCAGAGAAACCAAGCAAGGACAGAAGGAAAAAACCAGAGATAGGGAAGAAGGAAAGTCAAATGGAAATAAGAGAAGGGAGGAATAGAGGCAGCGAAGGGAGGAAGGAAAAACCCAGGAGAGAAGAGGGAAAGAATGGAGGAAAAAATGAAAGGGTAGAGGGCAAGGAAGGACAGAAGGAAAAAACCAGAGATGGGGAAGAAGGAAAGTCAAATGGAAATAAGAGAAGGGAGGAATAGAGGCAACGAAGGGAGGAAGGAGAAACCCAGGAGAGAAGAGGGAAAGAATGGAGGGAAAAATGAAAGGGTAGAGGGCAAGGAAGGACAGAAGGAAAAAGCCAGAGAACAAAGTTGAACAGAAAGGAGAAGGGAGGAATGGAGGTAGTGAAGGGAGGAAGGAAAACCACAGAAGAGGGAAAGAATGAAGGGAGGAAAAAATGAAAGGGGAGAAGGAAGGAAGGACAGAAGGAAAAAACCCAGAGATAGGGAAGAAGGAAAGTCGAACGGAAAGAAAGAAGGGAGGAAGGAAAAAACAGGCGACGGAGGGAAAGAAGGAAAGCGAGGAAGGAGGAAAGGAAAGCGCCCGATCCCGCCCCGAGTTTGGCTGGTGGATCCCGATCCTCGCAGGTGGGAAGCGCTTTTGCGGGCTCCCCGACGGGTCGCTGAGCGGAGCGGCTCCTGCCCCGCCGAACCAGAAGCCGCGCTGCCTCCCGGGCCGCCCGGCGGGGCTCCTTTAAGCGGCGGCGGCGGCGTCCTTGCGCGCACGGCCGCTGCAGCAGCCGCAGATAAAGGGCCGGCGCGCAGCCGATCGGGGGCGCCGCTGCAGCCGCGGAGGGGGAGGCCGAGAGCGCCCGGCGGGGCCATGAGTCGCTCGTCCCCGGAGTCGCCCCCGGCCGGCCAGGCCTGCGCGCTGGAAGGGCTGCCCCCGCTGCCCAAAGGGCTGAGCGGCATCCTCAACTCCTGCGGCGGCTCGTGGCGCGAGATCCAGAAGGTCTACAGCAAGAAGTCGCGCATCCAGGACGACCTGCGCCAGGCCGCCGCCGCCCCCGGCCAGAAGCCCCCGCCCGCCCGGCTCCCCGCCAAGCCCGCCAACCTGCATGCCGCGCTGGCCGTGCTGCGCAAGGAGATGGTGAGGCTTCTCCTGGTGGCTTCGATCCGCCGTCCAGTAATAATAGGCTGCTGGGTGGGGGTAGTAAGTTTATGCACTACATAATCATCATCATTATTACTACTAGTACTACTACTACTACTACTACTACTACCATTACTATTATTACTGTTACTGTTACTATTATTATTTTACTTATTATTATAAAATATATCATTATTTTATTATTATTATTACTATTATTATTATTATTACTACTACTATTATTGTTGTTGTTGTTACTATTATTATTACTGCTATTATTTAGATTTGTATGCCACCCTTCTCCGAAGACTTATTGAATACTTAGTAGATTTTTTTATAGTCCTTCCTTCTTTAGCACCTTCCTATGATCCTTAATTCCTTTTAAAACAGGAAGGAATTCAATAGTATGTTTTTGCCCACGAACGCTTTCATCATTGTAATCCTCATTCGGAACTGAACTTGCCCAGTCAACGAAGCGGTGGAAGTGATGTGCCGGTGCCTGGAGGCTGTTGGGGCCTGGATGGGTGTCAACAGACTCAAGCTCAACCCGGATAAGACGGAGTGGTTGTGGGTTCTGCCTCCCAAGGACAATTCCATCTGTCCGTCCATCACCCTGGGGGGGGAATTATTGACCCCCTCAGAGAGGGTCCGCAACTTGGGCGTCCTCCTCGATCCACAGCTCACATTAGAACAACATCTTTCAGCTGTGGCGAGGGGGGCGTTTGCCCAGGTTCGCCTGGTGCACCAGTTGCGGCCCTATTTGGACCGGGAGTCACTGCTCACAGTCACTCATGCCCTCATCACCTCGAGGCTCGACTACTGTAATGCTCTCTACATGGGGCTACCTTTGAAAAGTGTTCGGAAACTTCAGATCGTGCAGAATGCAGCTGCGAGAGCAATCATGGGCTTTCTCAAATATGCCCATGTTACACCAACACTCCTCAGTCTGCATTGGTTGCCGATCAATTTCCGGTCACAATTCAAAGTGTTGGTTATGACCTATAAAGCCCTTCATGGCACCGGACCAGAATATCTCCGGGACCGCCTTCTGCCGCACGAATCCCAGCGACCAGTTAGGTCCCACAGAGTGGGCATTCTCCGGGTCCCGTCGACTAAGCAATGTCGTTTGGCAGGACCCAGGAGAAGAGCCTTCTCTGTGGCGGCACCGACCCTCTGGAACCAGCTCCCCCCAGATATCAGGGTTGCCCCCACCCTCCTTGCCTTTCGCAAGCTCCTTAAAAGCCACCTCTGTCGTCAGGCATGGTGGAATTGAAATTTCCCTTCCCCCTAGGCTTATAGAATTTATACATGGTATGCTTGTATGTATGATTGGTTCTTTAAATTGGGGTTTTTTAGATTGTCTTTTAATATTAGATTTGTTTACATTGTCTTTTTATATTGTTGTTAGCCGCCCCGAGTCTTTCGAGAGGGGCGGCATACAAATCTAATAAATAAATAAATAAATAATTCCCACACATAATTCCCACACATTTTGCCCTAAGTGACCCTAAGTTTGCACCCCGTTTTCTTTGCTGCGGGGGATGGAAGCACCCCTTTTCCTGTGGGTCAAAGAAGACACCTTGCAAGAAACAGCGAGATCTTTGCAAATGGCTGAGTCGGGGTGTTTTGAACCCAAGTCAGCACAAGTTGGAGGCAGGGGTGCTTCTCCCCCCCCCCCCAAAAGACGGGAGGGACGGTTTGTGCAAACCTGGTCTGGGAGGTGGGCCCTACAGGCGTGTTCTACAAAGAGGGTCCCTCTTGCCACGCCAAAGGCCACGGGAACTGCAGGTCTAAAATTAGCGGCTTGCATCATGCCAAGAGCTAAATTTGGTGCAGTGGGGCTGCCTTGGTTTATTGGATGGTGTTTGTCTCATTTATTTCTCAACTTTATTGTTTTTTACAAATAACTCAAGGCAGCAAATGTTTTATTTTATTTATAATTTTAATTTAATTTTAAATTATATTGTATTATATTATATTATATTATTATATTATATTATATTATATTATATTATATTATATTATATTATATTATATTATATTATATTATATTATATTATATTATATTATATTATATTATATTATATTATATTATATTATATTAATTATTTTCTTTGCCGCCCTTCTTGTGAGACTCAAGGCAGCTTACAACATGTTATATATATGTAAGGAAGGGAGTGGCTAGCTGATGAGGCCAGAACAAGGCCGAAATGGGACCATCCTAGTCTCCCTTAATTTTAAAATTCCAGCTAAAAACATTTGATACATAGAGAATATAGTTGTTGGCTATGAATAAATTAACTGCCTTGAAATGGTCCTGGGTTGGGCCTAGAAGCAAAAAGGAGCTGTGACGTTCCTTCAAATATACCAGGGTGATCCGACATAAAAAAACATATAGCCCCTCCCTGGTACCGAGCTGGAAGGGATCTCATCTGATAGCTCAACTGCTAATTCTCTGCCTTACAAGGCAGAGTCCACCGGATCAAATCCCAGTAAGGAAGGGTGTGACTAGCTGATGAGGCCAGAACAAGGCCGAAATGGGACCATCTTAGTCTCCCTTAATTTTAAAATTTCAGGTAAAAACATTTGATACATACAGAATATAGTTGTTGGCTATGAATAAATTAACTGTTTTGAAATGGTCCTGGGTTGGGCCTAGAGGCAAAAAGGAGCTGTGACGTTCCTTCAATATACCAGGGTGATCCGACATAAAATATACACACACATACACACACAGTGGTACCTCTACCTAAGAACGCCTCTACTTACGAACTTTTCTAGATAAGGACCAGGCTTTCAAGAACCATTTTCCACTTACAAACCCGAGCCTCCAAAACTGTAACCAGAAAAGGCAGTGAGAAGCCCCTGTGGGGCCTTTCTAGGAATCTCCTGGGAGGAAACAGGGCCGGAAAAGGTGAAGAAAAGTCTCCATGGGGCCTCTCTAGGGATCTCCTGGGAGGAAACAGGGCCTCCACCCTCCCTGTGGTTTCCCCAATCGCACACATTATTTGCTTTTACATTGATTCCTATGGGAAAAATTGCTGCTTCTTACAAACTTTTCTACTTGAGAACCTGGTCACGGAACGAATTAAGTTCGTAAGCAGAGGGACCACTGTATATAGGGGAGAAAAATTAAGTTCAAAACCTGTGCAGTACAAGGTTATTCCACCAGAGGGTAGCAAAATCCCATAGAATTAATTTAAAAGTTTTGTGGGTTTCAGAGCTGAGGGCCATTTGGCTGATTTTATTGTAAGGCAGGAGTATCTCTAACTTTGGCAACTTTGAGACTTGTGGACTTCAACTCCCAGAATTCCCCAGCTAGCCATTTTGTCCCATTTGCGGCTGACAAAAAACACATCCAGCTTTATGTTGTGTAGTTTTGGGGTTTTTTTGCTGGCTGGGGAATCCTGGGAATTGAAGTCCAGCCATCTTAAAACCTGCTGCCTAAGGAATTCTGGGAGTTGAAGTTTATCCCTTTTTTTATGTCAAGGTTTTTTTTGAAGTACTGTATTTAGAATACAGTCTGGGCATATCATTTTAAGACAAGAAAGAAAAGTAACACATATACTGGTAACAATTTATTTATTTATTTATTTATTTTTATTCATTTATTTATTTATATTTATATTTATTTATATTTATATTTATATATTTATTTATTTATTACTTACTTACTTACTTACTTACTTACTTACTTACTTACTTACTTACTTATTTATTGGGTTTGTATGCCGCCCCTCTCCGCAGACTCGGGGCAGCTAACAACAGCAGTAAAACAGTACAACAAAATCCAATACTAAAAAAACAGTTAAAAACCCATTATATAAAAACCAATCATACATACAAACATACCATACATAAAATTGTGAAGGCCTAGGGGGAAAGTGTATCTTAGTTCCCCCATGCCTGGCGGCAGAGGTGGGTTTTAAGCAGCTTACGAAAGGCAAGGAGGGTGGGGGCAATTCTAATCTCTGGGGGGAGTTGGTTCCAGAGGGTCGGGGCCGCCACAGAGAAGGCTCTTCCTCTGGGTCCCACCAAGCGACATTGTTTGGTTGACGGGACCCGGAGAAGACCCACAAGCCATTAAGAGCTGGGAACACCATTAGCATCTGGTTAGGGCTGGAAAGAAACATTTGGAGCAAGTTAGAGCAATGAAAAAAACCCCCTATAAAGTCAGGGTTTGGAAAACATTCTTTGCAGAGAGTAAAGTAACAAGCGAGTAAATGCTGGGAACATTGCTAGGACCTGGTTAGGGCTGGAAAGAAACTTATTCAGAGCAAGTTAGAGCAATGAAGAAAACCCCCCAAGACTTAGGGCTTGGAAAACATTCTTCCCAGAGAGTAACAATGAAAGAGCCTGCAAGGTAAGAGCGGGGAAGATCGTTAGCAGTTAGTTAGGGTTGGGAAAAAAAGCTACATTCAGACTATAAGATGCACCCTAATTATCAGCCTCTTTTAGGGAGGAAAAGGGTGCATCTTATACTCCGGAAAATACGGTATTTTGTGTTTGATGGGGTTTTTTTAAGACATAGGGCTTGGAAAACATTATTTGCAAAGAGTAACAATGAAAGAGCTTGCAAGAGGGTAGGAGCTGGGAACATCGTTAGCACCTAGTTGGGGCTGGAAACAAACATTCAGAGCAAGTAGAGCAATAAAAAAACTACAAAGACAGGGTTTGGAAAACATTCTTGACAGAGAGTAACAATGAAACAACCTGCAAGTTAAGAGCTGGGAAGATCACTAGCACCTAGTTAGGGCTGGAAAAAAAGTTTAGGAAAAGAAAAAGCTACATTCAGAGTATAAGACACTGAATTTTCAGCCACTTTTAGGGAGGAAAAAGCTGCGTCTTATACTCCAAAAAAATATGGTAACCGGCCACCAGTTCAAATCCTGGCCGCTCCAGAGCTCAACCTCTGCTTTCTTTCCCTGGCTGCAGGTGGGGCTTCGTCAAATGGACATGTCTCTCCTTTGCCAGCTCTGGTCTCTGTACGAGTCCATACAGGAGTTCAAAAGCCTCTTCCAGGACATGTCGTCCTCGCTCCACTCGGAAGGCAGCCTGGCTGCCGAAAACGTCTTCTCGGATGAGGAGGATTTCAACCTGGACCCGTTAAGTCCCGATGGGCCGCAAGAACCCCCTGCGGCCCAGCAGCTGCGCTTCCTCCAGCCTCAAAACTCCCGGGATCAGTGGCTTAAGGACTCTTTCCATATTGCAATCTGAACCAGGCTTGGAAAACGACGTCGGGTATTTTTGGGGTTGGAATAAAGCATCCTGATTTCTGTTTTGGAATAACGGAAACCTGTTTTCAGCGGCATTTTTCAGAGTATAAGACGCACTTTAATTTTGGGGGAGGAAATAGGAAGGGGAAATCTACCTATCAGGTATTTATCTAGCTAGCATCCTCAGTCTGGTCAACTTCAGCCCGTTATTTTATGCCCTGGTTAGGGCTGGGGGGAAAAATATTTGGAGGAAGTAGTAATGGAAACAAGCCTGCAAATACTTAGGGCTGGAAAAAGTGATAAATATAAAGGGAGAGAGGAAGAAAGAAAGGGAGGGGAAGAGGGGAAGGAAGGAAAAGAGAGAGAAAGAGAAAAAAGTGGAAGGAAGAGAGAAGGAAAAAAGGAAGGGAGAGAGAAAGAAAGAGAGAGAGAGAGAAGATAGGAAGGAAGAGAGAGAGAGAGCAAGAAAGAAAGAGTGAGAGAGAGGAGAGAGGAAGGGAGAGAGTGAGAGAGAGAGATAGAGAGGAAGAAAGCAAGAGAGAGAGGAGTGGAAGGAAGAGAGAGAGAGAGAGAGAGCAAGAAAGAAAGAGTGAGAGAGAGGAGAGAGGAAGGGAGAAAGTGAGAGAGAGATAGAGAGGAAGAAAGCAAGAGAGAGAGAGGAGTGGAAGGAAGAGAGAGAGAGAGCAAGAAAGAGTGAGAGAGAGGAGAGAGGAAGGGAGAGAGAGAGAGATAGAGAGGAAGAAAGCAAGAGAGAGAGAAGATAGGAAGGAAGAGAGAGAGAGAGAGAGCAAGAAAGAAAGAAAGAGTGAGAGAGAGGAGAGAGGAAGGGAGAGAGTGAGAGAGAGATAAAGAGGAAGAAAGCAAGAGAGAGAGGAGTGGAAGGAAGAGAGAGAGAGAGAGAAATGATAGAATAAAGGGGAGAAAAAAAGAGAAATGAGAAAATGATTGAGGCAGAGAATGACAGGAAAGAGAGAGAAACAGAGAGAGAAGTGACTCTTGATTTAAAGCATATGGTAAAAGCACTTAAATAATAACAGAGAAAAAAAACCCCAGCCCTCACCTGTTTTTATTAATAGTTATGTTTTTGGATTTGCTGGTTGTTTTAGTTTTAATAGTAATAGAGTTTTGTGTTGTTTTATTATTAATTTATTTTAATAAAAAGGAAGGGATTTATTGTTTATTTATGTATTTATGTATGTATGTATGTATTTATTTATTTCTATATTTATTTATGTATGTATGTATTAATTTATTTACTTCTTTGTTTGTTTATTCGTTTATTCATTCATTTATTTGTTTGTTTGTTTGTTTGTTTGTTTATTTATTTATACTTCTATGCCGCCCAGTCCCAAGGGGACTGCCGCTCAGACACTATACTTTTCCGCCCACCCCGAAAAAAAATTAGAGGGAACATTGGTAGCAAGGACAGAAATGTAAACAGGTGCTTCAGAGCGGCAACACAAAGGGATCCAATCTGAAGATTTTTCCTCCTTTTGGGGATTGTTTTAAAAAAAAAGACGCAGGGAGGGTTGACATTTTCTTCCGGCTTCTTTTCAGCCCCACCTGTCCCGGGATGTGTGGAGCCTTTTTTTCCCCCTTTGCATCAATTTCCAGAATTTTTGGCCCCTGAAGAAGACGAGATGACCATTTGGAATTGGGGCCCAGATTTGGACAAATTTGACCTGAAAATTGAAAGGAAAATAGATTTTATTTATTCAGCAATGCTGACCTGAAACATTTGGTGAAGATTTTTCCTGGGAGAGGGTGAAAAAAGGATTATTTTGCCTTTTCTTTCATTTGCAGGCCTATCCTGTGTAAAATCTAAATTTATCAAATTTACTGTTCCTTGTATGGAGACGGGGAAGTCGCCTCTGAAACTGTTTTGATATTTAGAAGATAAGAAAGTCTTGGCTGCATCTCTGCAAGATTCAGGCCCTCTCCTTGCCTCTTTCTTCCACCCTACTTGCTGATCCCTTTTTTTTTTTTTTGCTCTTTTCGGTATTAACCGCTCCAAGAGTCTTCGGAGTGGGGCGGTATACAAATCTAATAAATAATAATAATAAAATAATAATAATAATTAACAACATCCCTAAAAGGGAGTAAGAACTACCACTCAGTGGCCGAGACATTTTCCTTGTCCAAACCGCCTGAGTTGAATAAAATTCCTTCCCGACCTACCCGATTGGAATCATGAGGACTAGGAACTTAGTTTCTTTATTATTATTATTATTATTATTATTTTTGAATGCCGGCTCAGCTTGAGTTCTGAAGATCCGAGCTTTGGGCAAGGACCCTAAACACAAAACTCTTAGAGACTTCTATTTCAAATGTATTATTTTATTTTATTTTATTTGCAAGTGGAGACTTGCAAGAAAGGGATGACCGGGGTCAAAATAGAGGGAGGTGGGTGGTCCACTTTTTTTGGTTTTAGAAACATAGAAGATTGACGGCAGAAAAAGACCTCATGGTCCATCTAGTCTGCCCTTATACTATTTCCTGTATTTTATCTTACAATGGATATATGTTTATCCCAGGCATGTTTAAATTCAGTTCCTGTGGATTTACCAACCACGTCTGCTGGAAGTTTGTTCCAAGGATCTACTACTCTTTCAGTGAAATAATATTTTCTCATGTTGCTTTTGATCTTTCCCCCAACTAACTTCAGATTGTGTCCCCTTGTTCTTGTGTTCACTTTCCTATTAAAAACACTTCCCTCCTGGACCTTATTTAACCCTTTAACATATTTAAATGTTTCGATCATGTCCCCCCTTCCCCTTCTGTCCTCCAGACTATACAGATTGAGTCCATGAAGTCTTTCCTGATAAGTTTTATACTTAAGACCTTCCACCATTCTTGTAGCCCGTCTTTGGACCCGTTCAATTTTGTCAATATCTTTTTGTAGGTGAGGTCTCCAGAACTGGACACAGTATTATTCCAAATGTGGTCTCACCAGCGCTCTATATAAGGGGATCACAATCTCCCTCTTCCTGCTTGTTATACCTCTAGCTATGCAGCCAAGCATCCTACTTGCTTTTCCTACTGCCCGACCACACTGCTCACCCATTTTGAGACTGTCAGAATTTTTTTGGGCTTCTGGCATGTTGCTGCTGAAAACCTTTAGCATAAACCTAGAATAGAGGGCTGGGAGGTGTGGATTTTATTTATCTTTGATTTAGCATGTCAGAGGAACCACTGATTTAAGCCCTGATTTAAAGCTTAGGATAAGACAGGTTGCGGTGCTATTCGGCAAAGCGGGGGGGGAGGGAGGGGTTCTTTGCACAAATGTGTGAACCTTCCCCAGGCAAGATATCCCAGTAGGTCTTTGCATGTTACAAGTGTTAACTTCCTTTGTGGGGGGCTGATGCACCCCACTTTCTCCTCTATTGAAGAGAAGAAACAGTTAGCTAGGAATGTTGCTATACACAACATTTGTTTGGGTTTTAAAAAACAAAAAATCTGGCCATAGGGCTGGATTTTATGACTGTCCTAGCCAGGTTACCTTAGCTAAAATATCGCACACTGTTTTCTAATACTGTAGTATTATAATTATTATGATGGGGTTTTAGAGGCTTGAAAATCAACCCGAGAGCATTTGGGAAGAGGATAATAATGGGTTGCAAAAAAAAAAACCCCAGGTTTGCTGTTCCCTTCTTCCCATCTTTTGAAGGCAAAAGTCGGATGGTCCGTGAATATTTTGGAAAGCTGGGCGGGACATTTTTTTTGTCCCCACTGTCCGTGGCAGCAAACGGGGGAGGAGGCATGAGAAATAAAGTCTTGAACAAAGGGTCGGAGTGTGTTCCATTCCACGCTGCGAGTTCAGAGCTTCCAAAAGTAACCGGAATCTCAACAGAAAGTAAGGATTTCAAACGCTGTTGCATTGACCTGGATCTCGTTTAAAACTCGGGCTGAATTTCTGTACAAGAGCGGACGAATCTGTCTCCAGGAATTTGTGGCTACTTCAGGATAAATCAGAGTCAGGTGAACCGATTCAGGTAACCTTCTACGTTGTCTAGTCCAACCACTTCAACTGATTTGGAAGGGACCTCTTAGGTCATCTAGTCCAGTGATTTTCAACCTTTTTTGAGCCATGGCACATTTTTTACATTTACAAAACCCTGGGGCACATTGAGTTGGGGGGGGGGTGGCTAAAAAAAGTTTGGACAAAAGTTTTTTCTCTCTCTTCCTCCCTTTCACTCTATTTCTCCCTCCCTCTTTCTCTCCCTTCTTTTTTCTCTCTCTCCATCCCTCTTTCTTTCTCTCTTCCTTCCTTCCTCTCTTTTTTGCTCTCTTTCTCCCTCCCTCTATGTCTTTCTCTCTCCCACCTTCCCTCCCTCTTTCTCTCTCTCTCTCTCTTGCTCTCTCCCTTGCTTTCTTTCTCTCTCTTGTTCTCTTTCTCTCTCTCTCTCTCTTTCTTGCTTTCTTTTTCTCTCTCTTGTTTTCTTTTTCTCTCTCTTGCTTTCTCTCTCTCTCTCTCTTTCTCTTGCTTTCTCTCTCTCTCTTGTTTTCTTTCTCTCTCTCTTTCTTTCTTTCTCTCTTTCTCTCTCTTTTGCTTTCTTTCTCTCTCTGAGCTTCGCGGCACACCTGACCATGTCTCACGGCACACTGGTTGAAAAACACTGATCTAGTCCAACACCCCCCACCCCCCGACCGAGCACTCCAGTCTCTTGAAAGCCTCCAGGGATGAACTTCCCACAACCTCTGAAGACAACGTCTGTTCCACAGGTTGATAGTTCTCACTGTCAGGAAATCTCTCCTTATTTCCAGGTTGAATCTCTCCTTGGTCAGTTTCCATCCATTATTCCTTGTCTGGTGCTTTGGAAAATAGCTTGACCCCCCTTCCTCTTCTCTGTGGCAGCCCCTCAAATATTGGAAGATGCTCTCATGTCTCCCCTGGTCCTTCTTTTTCTTAAACTAGACATGCCCAGTTCCTGCAACTGTTCATCGTATGTTTTAGCCTCCTGTCTCTTCATCATCCTGGTTGCTCTTCTCTGCACTCTTTCTAGAGTCTCAACATCTTTTTATAGTGTGACGACCAAAACGATGCAATATTCCAGCTGTGGTCTTACTAAATAATAATTATAATAATAATAATAATTTATTAGATTTGTATGCCGCCCCTCTCCGAAGACTCGGGGCGGCTCACAACAACGATAAAAACAATATTATACTGGCACAAATCTAATATTAAAAAAAACTAAAAACCCTATCATAATTAAAAACCAAACAGCACATACATACCAAACAAATCCCCCATGCCTGGAGGTATCAAATCCCCCATGCCTCAAATCCCCCATGCCTGGAGGTATAGGTGGGTGTTAAGTAGTTTACGGAAGACAAGGAGGGTGGGAGCAGTTCTAATCTCCGGGGGGAGTTGATTCCAGAGGGCTGGGGCCGCCACAGAGAAGGCTCTTCCCCTGGGGCCCGCCAGACGACATTGTTTAGTCGATGGGACCCAGAGAAGGCCAACTCTGTGGGACCTTATCGGCCGCTGGGATTCGTGCGGTAGCAGGCGGTTCCGGAGGTACTCTGGTCCAATGCCATGTAGGGCTTTAAAGGTCATGACCAACACTTTGAATTGTGACCGGAAACTGATCGGCAGCCAATGCAGGCCACGGAGTGTTGTAGATACGTGGGCGAATCTGGGAAGCCCCACGATGGCTCTTGCGGCCGCGTTCTGCACAATCTGGAGTTTCCGAACACTTTTCAAAGGTAGCCCCATGTAGAGAGCGTTGCAGTAATCGAACCTGGAGGTGATAAGGGCATGAGTGACTGTGAGCAATGATTCCCCTGTCCAAATAGGGCCGCAACTGGTGCACCAAGCGAACCTGGTCAAACGCCCTCCTTGCCAAAGCCAAAAGATGATGTTCCAATGTCAGCTGTGGATCGAGGAGGACGCACCCTCTCTGAGGGGGTCAATAGTTCCCCCCCCCCCCAGGGTAATGGACGGACAGATGGAATTGTCCTTGGGAGGCAATACCCACAGCCACTCCGTCTTGTCTGGGTTGAGTTTGAGTTTGTTGACACCCATCCAGTCCCCAACAGCCTCCAGGCACCGGCACATCACTTCCACTGCTTTATGGAGTGGTATTAGTACTTCCATTGATCTTTTGTATCATCTATTCATGCAATTTAGGATTACATTGGCTTTTTTGGCTGTTGCCGCACACTGTTGGCTCATATTTAATTGGTTGCCCACTTCAAGATCGCTCTCACACTTGCTGCCCTGGTTTCACCCAGTTTAATAGGTGTAGTTTTGGTTTTTCTAATAAGTGTAAGACTTTACATTTCTCTATATTGAATTTCATTTTCTTAAGGCCCAGCATTCCAAGTCAAGATCCATCACGATCTTGAGCCTATGGCTGCATTAACAGAGGGATAGAATCAAGATCACGTCATGTGTTAATACCACTTTATCAGGCCTTGGTAAGGCCACGCTTGGAATACTACATTCAGTTTTGGTCACCACGATGGAAAAAGGATGTTGAGACTTTGGAAAAAGTGCAGAGAAGAGCAACAAAGATGATTAGGGGCTAAAACATATGAAGAAAGGTTGCAGGGACTTTAATGAAAAGAAGGACCAGGGGAGACACGATAGCAGTCTTCCAATATCTCAGCGGTTGCCACAAAGAAGAAGGAGTCAGGCTATTCTCCAAAGCACCTGAGGGTAGAACGAGAAGCAATGGGTGGAAACTAAACAAGGAGAGAAGCAACTTAGAACTAAGCAGAAATTTCCTGACAATTAGAACAATCAGTGGAACAGCTTACCACCAGAAGTTATGAATGCTCCAATACTCGAAGTTTTTAAGCAGATGTTGGATAACCATCTGTCTGAAGTAGTGTAGGGTCTCCTGCCTAAGCAGGGGGTTGGACTAGAAGACCTCCAAGGTCCCTTCCAACTCTGTTGTTATTGTTATTCTGTCTTCTAGGGTGTTGGGTATTCCTGACACCTTAGTAACTTGGTAAATTCCCCTTCTCAACAGCTGGACTGCCAAGGTTCAAGGGTGGCAAATTGGTTTTCTCGAGAGCTGATTTCACATTTTATTTACCCCCTCCTTTTCAGGAGTGGGAAAAGCCAGCGGTGTCCCCGTAATCTACTCTCTGGCATGCTCAGAGGCGCTGTTTACATTCTCCATTTTCATCTTAACTACACTGATGGAGACTCTACTCAAAAAGAGGATAAATCAGCACCTAAAAAACAATAACTTATTGGACCCAAATCAGCATGGCTTTACTGAAGGCAAATCATGTCAGACTAATCTCATTGATTTCTTTGACTATGTCACAAAGGTGTTGGATGAAGGTGGTGCCGTGGATATTGCCTACCTGGACTTCAGCAAAACCTTTGATACGGTTCCACATAAAGAGCTGATAGATAAATTAGTGAAGATTGGACTTAATCCCTGGATAGTTCAATGGATTTGCAGCTGGCTGAAGCGTAGACATCAGAGAGTTATTGTTAATGGCGAGTATTCTGAGCAGAGACAGGTTACAAGCGGTGTGCCACAAGGGTCTGTTCTGGGTCCTATTCTTTTTAATATGTTTGTGAGTGACATAGGGGAGGGTCTGTTAGGGAAGGTTTGCCTATTTGCCGATGACTCTAAAGTGTGCAATAGGGTTGATATTCCTGGAGGTGTCTGTAATATGGTAAATGATTTAGCTTTACTAGATAAATGGTCAAAGCAATGGAAACTGCAGTTTAATGTTTCCAAATGTAAAATAATGCACTTGGGGAAAAGGAATCCTCAATCTGAGTATTGTATCGGCAGTTCTGTGTTAGCAAATACTTCAGAAGAAAAGGATTTAGGGGTAGTGATTTCTGACAGTCTCAAAATGGGTGAACAGTGCAGTCAGGCGGTAGGGAAAGCAAGTAGGATGCTTGGCTGCATAGCTAGAGGTATAACAAGCAGGAAGAGGGAGATTATGATCCCGCTATATAGAATGCTGGTGACACCACATTTGGAATACTGTGTTCAGTTCTGGAGACCTCACCTACAAAAAGACATTGACAAAATTGAACGGGTCCAAAGACGGGCTACAAGAATGGTGGAAGGTCTTAAGCATAAAACGTATCAGGAAAGACTTCATGAACTCCATCTGTATAGTCTGGAGGACAGAAGGAAAAAGGGGGACATGATCGAAACATTTAAATATATTAAAGGGTTAAATAAGGTCCAGGAGGGAAGTGTTTTTAATAGGAAAGGGAACCCAAGGACAAGGGGACACAATCTGAAGTTAGTTGGGGGAAAGATCAAAAGCAACATGAGGAAATATTATTTCACTGAAAGAGTAGTAGATCCTTGGAACAAACTTCCAGCAGACGTGGTAGATAAATCCACAGTAACTGAATTTAAACATGCCTGGGATAAACATAGATCCATCCTAAGATAAAATACAGAAAATAGTATAAGGGCAGACTAGATGGACCATGAGGTCTTTTTCTGCCGTCAGACTTCTATGTTTCTATGTTTCTACACCCAGCTAAGACTTCTCCCTCCTTGTCCTGGATTCATATTTTTTTTTCCACCTCTGGAGAACACAAACTGCGTCCTTCACACACACAGACGCCTGGGCCATTGTGTGGGGCTTCCTGTTTGGTTTGAAACCACAATGGGAGTTGGGTTAGGCGAGACCTGTTTTTCTCAAAAGTTCATATCTCGAAGGGTGTGTGTGTGTGAACTTCAACTCCCAGAATTCCCCAGCCGGCGAGTATGCAATTCTGGGAGTCGAAGTCACACACACCTTAAAAGTTGCTCAAGATGAGAAACGCTGCTCCAGTTACAGATAGTCCTCAACTTATGACCGCCATGGTGCCCAAAGCTTATGTTACTAAGCAAGACAGTTGTTAAGTGAATTTTGCTCCGTTTTGCAACCTTTCTTGCCGCAGTGGTTAAGGGAATCACGGCAGTGGCTAATTTAGGGATCTGGTGCTTGTTTTTTATATATATTGGGATTGTTTTATGAATTTTCTTAACTTAAAATTGTAATTGGATTGGTGGGTATTGGATTTGTCACTATGTACTGTTTTTGCCATTGTTGTGAGCCGCCCCGAGTCTGCGGAGAGGGGCGGCATATAAATCCAATAAATCTAATCTAATCTAATGTGAACACACACACACACCCCGGGACACTGTAACTGTCATAAATAGAAGCGTAGCCAAGTGTCTGGATTTTGATCATGTGACCACAGGGACACCACAGTGGTCATAAGTGTGAAAAATGTCCCTAAATCCTTTTTTTAACATGATCATATAACTTTGAATGATCTCTACACAAATGGTTGTAAGACAAGGACTATTTATCATTGTTATGACCCGCCCCGAGTCTTCGGAGAGGGGCGGCATACAAATCTAAATAATAATAATAATAATAATTATTATTATTATTACTAATTATTATTATTTGTTCTCCACTATTGAAGGTTTCATGAATAAAAGGACATAAGTAATAATCTTTGATTCATCTTAGTTGCTCGGTGACTTCCACAAATGTGGAACAAATGGGTTGGTCTTAACTTAGAAACATAGAAGATTGACGGCGGAAAAAGACCTCATGGTCCATCTAGTCTGCCCTTATGCTATTTCCTGTATTTTATCTTAGGATGCATCTATGTTTATCCCAGACATGTTTAAATTCAGTGACTGTGGATTTACCAACCACGTCTGCTGGAAGTTTGTCCCAAGCATCTACTACTCTTTCAGTAAAATAATATTTTCTCACGTGGCTTCTGATCTTTCCCCCAGCTAACCTCAGATTGTGCCCCCTTGTTCTTGCGTTCACTTTCCTAGAAAAAAAATTCATAATATAAAATTATTAATTTCTCTCTAAATCCTTTATCCCTTGCCATCTCAAGAGAAAAAAGCAATATTTCTCAGGAGCAGCTTTGGAGACACCACACCCATCTGAGAGGCTTTTGCAATCGCTTTTGGCTTCCTGGTTTTCTTTTCTGGGTTTCTTTTCTTTTTCACGGGGAAGCCAGGAAAATGATTCATCGTTCTCAGCCTGTTCCAATTTTTAAAAACCAAAATGCGGATCTTGAGCGGGTGTTAAGTTAGAGGAGTTAAGAAAGCGAAGAGTTCTCCCACGTCCCGTCGGACAACAAACATCCTCAGCTTGTTGGCCACATGGCTTCCAGGATGGGGAGCTTTATAATAAATAAATAAATAAGTAAACAAGTAAGCAAATAAATAAATAAATAAATAATAAATAAATAGAGAGAGAAACAAACAAACAAACAAACAAATAGACAGATAGACAGATAGACAGATAGATAGATAGATAGATAGATAGATAGATAGATAAATAAATTTGTTGATTTTTTGATTTGATTTGATTTGATATTTGATTTGATTTGTATGCTGCCCCTCTCCGAAGACTCGGAGCGGCTCACAACAAGAAAACAGTACAAATCCAATTGATTAAAACAATTTTAAAACCCTTAATATAAAAAAAGCAATCACAAATCTCATATAAACCATACATAAAACAGAAACGGCCCAGGGGAATCGATTTCCCCGTGCCTGACGACAGAGGTGGGTTTTAAGGAGTTTACGAAAGGCAAGGAGGGTGGATGGCAATCCTAATCTCCGGGGGGGAGTTGATTCCAGAGGGTCGGGGCCACCACAGAGAAGGCTCTTCCCCCGGGATACTGTAAACCAGGTTTGTAATAAATACTGTAAACTCCAAACTTGGCAACTTTTAAGACTTGTGGATTTCAGCTCCCAGAATTCTCCAGCCAGCTAAGTTTGAAGACCTCTGCTTTGTAAATCCTGCGTAGTCGGGTTGCAAACCATTTTAAAACCTCATTCGTACTATTATGAGTAAAAGTGCCTAGGCAGCATTGATGGGCTCCTATGGGTATAATCAAGTATGCAGAACCGGTAGAAAAAAATTGAATTTGGGTATGTTTTTCCCTATTACAGTAAATGAGGTTGAATGTGTATAATTTTAGAAGAGCTGTGCATACGTACGTGGGTGTGTACATACCCTTTATATAGTAGATAATGTATATTTTTGTGGGCCTGTGTGTAATATGTATGTACACATATGGCATATATACATATATAGAATTAAATAGTATATTTTGGATGTTCAGTAATAGTAAATATATAGGGAAATCGCATCTCTTTGAGGCAAAGAGAGGCCAGGCACCCCAACCCAAACCCTTGAGTGAGTGACAAGTCAAGTTGGCCACCTTTAAACCAGTCATATGACCTTTAAGCCACCCCCGGTCACATGATTGTCAAGCCACTCCCACCTGGTCATATGGCTGGCAAGCCACACCCACAAAATAAGCCACGCCCATAGTGTGATAGTAAAAAAATTTACAGCCTTTCACTGGGGTCAGACAAGTAATGTCAAATTGCCACTGGATATCCACTCTAGAACCACTCCAGACACAACTCATAGTAAGTAATAAGCATACTGCTTTTAAAGTACATGTACAATAGTCAGGAAAGATTAATCAACTCAATCTGTATAGTCTGGACTCTGGAGGACAGAAGGGAAAAGGGGGGACACGATCGAAACATTTAAATATGTGAAAAGGGTTAAACAAGGCACAATCTGAGGTTAGTTGGGGGAAAGATCAGAAGCAAGGTGAGAAAATATTATTTGACTGAAAGAGGAGTAGATGCTCAGAACAAACTTCCTGCAGAAGTTTAGAACTAAGACGCCTTAAACAAGATCTAAGTATTGCCCACAAGATCATATGCTGCAATGTCTTGCCTGTCGGCGACTACTTCAGCTTCAACCACAACAACACAAGAGCACACAACAGATTTAAACTTAATATTAACCGCTCCAAACTTGACTGTAAAAAATATGACTTCAGTAACCGAGTTGTCGAAGCGTGGAACTCATTACTGGACTCCATAGTGTCATCCCCAAACCCCCAACACTTTACCCTTAGATTATCTACGGTTGACCTCTCCAGATTCCTAAGAGGTCAGTAAGGGGCGAGTACAAGTGCACTAGAGTGCCTTCCGTCCCCTGTCCTATTGCTCTCCTATATCTCCTATACCTTTCTTCCATTCCTATATCTCTTCTTCTATTCTTTCATTGATATGTTCTGTTACTATATCTTCTTTTCTATTCTTTCTTAGATATATTTTACTATGAGTATCTCCTCTATAACCTTCATCATGTATTTTATTATGTGTATGTAGATATATACCCACTAAAACCCTCATTTTGTATTGGACAAAATAAATAAATAAATAAATAAATAAAAAGTGGTTGATAAATCCACAGGAACTGAATGTAAACATGCCTGGGATAAACATATATCCATCCTAAGATAAAATACAGGAAATAGTATAAGGGCAGACTAGATGGACCAGGAGGTCTTTTTCTGCCGTCAATCTTCTATGTTTCTAATAGTCCTTGACATTACAGTGACCTTTTGGCACTGAAAAAAATTGACTTAAGACTGTTTTTCAGTTATCACCTTGGCATCATCCCTCTGGTCACATGATTAATTAAAAAAAAAAGAGGCTGACCTCAATCCACCGCCAGGTGCCCTCAGGAGCGATGGAGTTGATTCTTGACAGAGACTTTTGATGGGTGCCTCCAGTGAAGAGCTGCCAAAATGTTTACTACCACACTGTGGGCGTGGCTTATGCATTTCCTTTCAATATCTTTCCATGCAAATTGGCTGCTCCGGGGTGGAGCTCCATTTTAGCTACTCCACTGTGTGTCCCCCACCCACCCTCCCTCTAGTAGCCCACCATTTTCCAACGTGGAACTTAACCAAGGTCCCGGACTCCTTAACTAAGCATCAATTGAGATTAATACCTCAGAAAGGCTCTCCCGCCATTTTCTCTCATGAACTGTCAGTGGCCATTTTGTAACTAGAGCCTGCCTCAGCCATTTGATATGGGCCTTTGTCTCAATGGCTACCTCTAATTCAGAATCTCAAGATCCCAAGGTTCCCTCCTTATTCTATTCTATTCTATTCAGAATTCTATTCTGTTCTATTCTGTTCAGAATTCTATTCTATTCAGAATTCTATTCTGTTCTATTCAGAATTCCATTCTATTCTATTCCATCCAGAATTCTATTCTATTCAGAATTCCATTCCATTCTATTCCATCCAGAATTCTATTATATTCTATTCAGAATTCTATTCTATTCTATTCAGAATTCTATTCTGTTCAGAATTCTATTCTATTCAGAATTCTTTTCTGTTATATTCTATTCTGCGGAGAGGGGCGGCATACAAATCTAAATAATAAATAATAAATTCTATTCAGAATTCCATTCCATTCTATTCCATTCTATTCTATTCCATCCAGAATTCTATTCAGAATTCCATTCCATTCTATTCAGAATTTTATTCTATTCAGAATTCCATTCCATTCTATTCAGAATTTTATTCTATTCAGAATTCTATTCTATTCTATTCAGAATTCCATTCCATTCCATTCTATTCCTTTTATCTATTCCTTTTATCCAGACTAGCCATATCCAGTTCTTGGGACCTTTGAGGTATTTTCCAACTCTGCTAGTCTGTTGTTATACATTTCATATATCAACTATTTGGGTTTGAACACACAGACACCCATCCAACCCTTTAGGGGTGTGCCTGGAGAAGTATCTGTCCCTCGGTTGCTAAATTTGGGGGCATGAGAGCATGCCCGTCCGGGAGCAAAGCTGGAATCCAGGATCGGTTTACACAGGATTCTTTATTTATCCCTCCTGAGTCAGAAATGAAGCCTGTAAATGAAGGCAGAAGTGGAGGAAGGCGGGAGAAAAGGAAGGAAGGGAGGAATTAGGAAGGAAGGAATTAGGAAGGAAGGAAGGAAGGAAGGGAAGGAAGGAAGGAAGGGAAGGAATGAATTAGGAAGGAAGGGAAGGAAGGAATTAGGAAGGGAAGGAAGGAAGGAAGGGAAGGAAGGAAGGCACGGCCGTCTCGAAAGGAGTTTTTTGTTTGATTTATTTGTATTTTTCTTTTAATCTCCCTGTGCATGTATACACACTGGCATATTTTTTTCCTTTTCTTTTCAAAAGAAAAGGAAGCTCTATAGAATGGGTCTCTAACCTTGGCAACTTTTAAGACTTGTGAACTTCAACTCCCAGAATTCCTCAGCCAGGTTTGTTGACCGGGGAATTCTGGGAGTTGAAGTCCACAAGTCTTAAAGATGCTCTATATAACCTCATGATTTCCATCAGAGACCGTCAGCGTGCAAAGAAAGGGTTGGGGAGGGAGGAGGAAAAACACACAACCCTTGACCTGGTCCCTGAATTTAATGAAGTATTCAATACATGGAGTTTTAAAAGTAAATCCGCTGGGCTGATGCTTCTGTTTGCCTTGGACTGAGGCGGCTTTAAATTTAAGCATCACAGCCCTGGTAACTTTTCTGGATACTGTACATCGATGTTTCTGGGAGGGGTTTTTTTGGCTTTCCCTGCAAACCTGTCATTTCCTAGTGGCCTCCCATCCAGCTCCGATAGGAGACTCCATCTCTTGTGGATTGGACTAGATGACCTCCAAGTTTCTTTCCAACTCTATTCTATTCTATATTAGGCTGTTTTCTTTATTCTATTTTATTTTTTTTTAATTCTATCCTGTTTTGAATTCTATTCCATTCTATATTCTATGCTAAGTTATTCTATTCTATATTAGGGTATTTTATATATTCTATTTCATTTTGAATTCTATTCTATTTTGAATTCTATTCTATATTCTATGCTAGGTTATTTTATTCTATATTCTATGCTAGGTTATTCTATTCTGTATTACGGTATTTTCTATATTCTATTTCCTTTTCAATTCTATTCTATTTTTAATTCTATTATAATCTCTTCTGAATCCTATTCTGCGCTATGTTATTCTATTTTATATTATTTTTTATATATTCCATTCCGTATTCTATTCTACTCTATTATTCTATTCTATTCTATTAGCAATATCAATAGCATTTAGATGCATATACCACTTCACAATGCTTTACAGCCTATTCTATTCTGTTCCCTTCCATTCTGTTCTGTTCTCTTTCCGTTCTTCTATATTTTCTGCTAAATTGTTCTATTCCATATTACGGTATTTCCTCTATTCTGTTCTGTTCTGTTCTACTCTACTCTATTCTATTATTTCCTCTATTCTACTCTACTCCACTCCTTTATTCTGCAATTTATGCTAAATTATTTTATTCTATATTCTGGTATTTTCCCTATTCTATTCTATTCTATTCTATTCTTTCCTCTATTCTACTCCACTCCATTCCGTTATTCTGCATTTTCTGCTAAATTATTCTATTCTATATTCCGGTATTTTCTCTATTCTATTTTCAATTGCACTCTATTTTTTTAATTCCATTCCAGGTGTGTAGTACACCGCCCCACTTAACCCCCACCAAAAGTTAAACTTAACGCTTTTACTTTGGCTAGAGGGGAGGGGCAGTGCCCGGCCACGCCCCCTGCCGGCCACGCCCCCTCCCTCCATGAGCCACGCCCCCCTGCGGGGCTCCGGCGCGCCTGCTTCCTCCGCCTTGCAAACTTTCTCGCTTCTCGCTCGCCCGCCCGGGACTTCCTTGCTGGGGCAGCCGGCCGGAGGCGTCGGGACAAATGGGGGGCCGCCCGTGAAGGCAGCAGCAACAGCAGCAGCAGCATGACCTCCGTCTGGAAGCGGTTGCAGCGCGTGGGCAAGCGGGCCGCCAAGTTCCGCTTCGTCGCCTGCTACCAGGAGCTGGTGGTGGAGTGCACCAAGAAATGGTGAATCGGGCCCCGCGTGGGATGGGGGGCGGGTGTGTGTGTACGGTGCAAGGATGGAGGGTGGGTGGGAGATCCTTCGGGGACACCCCCCCTTTACAAAGGCGCCCCCTTGAGGCTGGCAACAACCGCCCTGCAAGGTAGGACAGGCCACACTACAGAGTGAAGCAAGCCCCTCCTATTTATTGTGGGGGGGTCTGTTGGAGGCTTAGCAGGAAAAAGTGGATTCATACCCCTCCTCCCTTGATATTTGGGACATCGATTCCCCCCCTCCATTTCTTGGATTTTCTACCCCGGGGAGAAATGAATCCTAGCCAAAAATGGGGTTTTATAATGGTTTTATAATGGGGTTTTATAAATTGGTATTAATTGGCTTCTTACTATTGTTGTATTGCATTTTAGTTTGTTGTAAGGCGCCCTGAGTACCAAGGTATTGGGCGACATAGAAGGCTACCTAGCTAACTAACTAACTACATACAAACATACATAACTAATCAACTAACCAACTAACTACATACATACAAACATACATAACTAACTACATGCATACATAACTAACTACATACATACATAACTAACTACATACATACATAACTGTTACATGCTGTTTTTTATCATTGTTGCTAGCCGCCCCGAGTCTGCGGAGCGGGGCGGCATACAAATCCAATAAATAATAACTAACTAACTACATACATACCTACATACATACATACATACAAACATACATAACTAATCAACTAGCTAAGTAACCAACTAACTACATACATACAAACATACATACATAACTAACATACATAACTAACTACATACATGCATAACTAACTACATACATACAAACATACATACATAACTAACTACATACATACATAACTAACTAACTACATACAAACATACATACATAACTAACTACAAACACACATAACTAACTAACTAACTACCTACATACGTACATACATAACTAACTACATACATACATACAGACATAACTAACTACATACATACAAACAAACAAACATACATAACTAACTAACTAACTGCTTTTATTTTATTTATTTATTGGAATTTGTCAAAACGAACAAACAAACAAGAATAAAAATACAGGGCCAGGGTGCAATGGGTGCACTTACACACGCCTCTTCTGCTGAACCACTTAAGGATGAAGTAATTTTTGCAACCCTTTGCAACCATTCGGGTTGAGGAAAGCCACTTTTAAACCGAATCAAGGTTAGGAGTGTCAAGTGTGAATGGGCGGCCTCTTAAATCTCTCATTGAAGAGGAGGAAGGCTGCAAAGAAGGCTTTTCCTCTTCGGCCGGATTTCATGAGGACTAGAACCACGCTTTCGATTTGGGGGAAGAAACCTCCATTGTACAGTTTTGTAATGTTAAAAACTCCCATGTTTCAGGGGAGGGGTTTTTTTGGGGGCCTTTTCAGGTAGGGCAGGGCTAAAACGAGGGGCAGTTTCGCGTGATATAACTTCCTCTCTCTAAGCTTTGAATTTTCAAAGGGGGGGGGGGGAGAAATAAATAAATAAGATGCATAGAATTCATGGGTGGAGTTTGCACACCAGGAAGTGGAGGTTAGATAGAAAAGAGATTAATACAGGATTGTATGTGTTTCAAAAACACCGTCCTGCTTTGGTTATGTAAATAACTCAAGGCCTGGCGTCAGGATTAAAAGAAAGCCAGGAAGAATGTGGAAAACAGCTGTAAGGGACGAGCACAGCCAAATACATTTTTTTTTAAAGCCCAAAAAAATTCCCCCCCGATTAAAAATAACCACAGAAAGAGGCAGGATGACCAAATGCTTGTCCGAAAAATAATAATAATTGTGAAACTCTTCTGGAATCCAAGTTGATTTGAGTAGAACCTTTTTAATTCAATTATAAAGTCATACCATTGCAACTGTCTTTGATTTGTGCTGCAACTATGGGCTGGCACCTTTGACTTCATATTGACGGTATATTTTTATATTTGAATACTGGGGAAAGCTCACATTCCTGTCCCAGACGTACCAAGTCGCTAGTCCACAATAAGAAAATGTCCGAGGGTTACATTTTGACTTGACAAAGACAAGTTGACTTGACTTGTCTCCCTTGACCTCTGACATTGAGACTACAAGTCCCAGAATTCCTCCATGGTGCAAATTAGAGGGATTCTGGACTGGGTTAAAGTATTTTTGAAAGTTTTGAAATTGTGTGCGGCCTTGATGCAGGCTGTGAGAGTGTGGATAAAGGTTAATTGTGTTCATCAATTATGGTATTTTTGATGTAGCGTGGTATTGTGCAACTGGTGACACTTTGGGGCTGTCTTCAAGGGCAGTTCCATAGACAGGGACATGTAGTAGTCAATCCTGGAAATGATAGAGTGGTGGGACAGCATAGCACAGAGAGGTCTGGTTAAACCTGGCATGACTTTTGGATTTCCCTGCAAAGCTGTGATTTCCTAGTGGCCTCCCATCGATCGGGGGACTCCTTCTTTTGTGGGTTGGACTAGATAACCTCCAAGGTTCCCCCATCTCCAATTCTACTCTATTCTATTCCGAATCCTATTTTATATTCTCTGCTATGTCATTCTGTTTTATATTTTATATTCTATTCTATTTTCTATTATTTTCTATACTTTATTCTATTTTTCATCTTTGAAAAACCTGGTAAAGTCCATCATTTCAAACTGAACAAGTTTAAGAGATGTGGACTTCAACACCCAGAAGTCTCCAGCCAGCACTAAAAATAAAAAATAAAAATTATTATTATTTTATTATTATTTATTAGATTTGTATGCCGCCCCTCTCCGTAGACTCGGGGCGGCTCACAACAATAACAAGAACAATGTAAAAAACAAATCTAATAATTTAAAAAACACTAAAAACCCCATTATTAAAAGCAAACACACACATAAACATTCCATGTATAAACTGGATAGGCCCGGGGGAGATGTGTCAATTCCCCCATGCCTGACGGCAGAGATGGGTCTTAAGAACTTTACAAAAGGCAAGGAGGGTGGGGGCAGTTCAAAACTCCAGGGGGAGTTGGTTCCAGAGGGTCGGGGCCGCCACAGAGAAGGCTCTTCTCCTGGGTCCCGCTAAACGACATTGTTTAGTCGACGGGACCCGGAGAAGGCCAACTCTGTGGGACCTAACCGGTCGCTGGGATTCGTGCGGCAGAAGGCGGTCCCGGAGGTATTCTGGTCCGATGCCATGAAGGGCTTTATAGGTCATAACCAACACTTTGAATTGTGCCCGGAAATTGATCGGCAACCAATACATACATACATATACACATCAACCCTGTGAGGCAGGTCAGCTTTCATGCTTAACGGGCTGGAGAAATGGTATAATGAAAAATACTGAGATTATCCAATCTGACCTGTTGTATAAATATTATGTCTGTGTCTTTCACTAACCTGGTTAAGGGTCGTGCACAAGTATGACCAGGGTGGTCTTTTAGTTTGGTGGTCTGTTGGTTTTTGGGTTGCTAAACTGTCTAGGCTGCAACTGACTTGATTGTTCATTCATGGTTCTTTGTAGAATTGTAGATCACGCCACAAACAATTGACTTCCTTCCATATCTACTTGGCAAGATTCATCTCTAAACATGCCAGATTGGAGATAGATACATACATAAGACATAATTGAGTGGTAGGTATGTAGCTCAAACTCAACCCCGACAAGACGGAGTGGCTGTGGGTTTTGCCTCCCAAGGACAATTCCATCTGTCTGTCCATTATTGCCCTCCTCGGAGAGGGTCCGCAACTTGGGCGTCCTCCTTGATCCACAGCTAACATTGGAACATCATCTTTCGGCTGTGGCGAGGGGGGCGTTTGCCCAGGTTCGCCTGGTGCACCAGTTGCGGCCCTATCTGGACCGGGAGTCATTGCTCACAGTCACTCATGCCCTCATCACCTCGAGGTTCGACTATTGCAACGCATTCTACATGGGGCTACCTTTGAAAAGCATGCTGGCTGGGGGATTCTGGGAATTGAAGTCCACCCATCTTAAAGCATGCAGAATGCGACCGCAAGAGCTATTATGGGGTTACCTAGGTTCTCCCATGTCTCTCCAAAGCTCCGTGGCTTGCATTGGCTGCCGATCAGTTTCCGGTCACAATTCAAAGTGTTGGTAATGACCTATAAAGCCCTACATGGCATCAGACCAGAATACCTCCGAGACCGTCTTCTGCCACACGAATCCCAGTGGCCGATAAGGTCCCACAGAGTTGGCCTTCTCCGTGTCCCGACTAAACAATGTCATCCGGCGGGCCCCAGAGGAAGAGCCTTCTCTGTGGCGGCCCCAGCCCTCTGGAATCAACTCCCGCCAGAGATCAGAACTGCCCCCACCCTCCTTGTCTTTCGTAAATTGCTTAAGACCCACCTATATCGCCAGGTATGGGGGAATTGAGACATCTCCCCCAGGCTTATATAGTTTTATGTATGGTATGCTTGTGTTGTATGGTTTTTAAATAATGGATCTTTAGATATTTTCTTTTAAATATTAGATTTGTTCATTATTGTTTTATTATTGTTGTGAGCCGCCCGAGTCTGAGGAGAGGGGCGACATACAAATCTAATAAATAAATAAATATTTAGGTGGGTAGAAGAGAATGATGGATGGATGGATGGATGGGTAGGTAGGTAGATGGGTAAATAGGTGATGGGCAGATAGATTTTGTATGCTGTGTGGAATATAGATAGACAGACAGACAGACAGAGAGATAGACAGGAGATGGATGGATGGATGGATGGATGGATGGACAGATGGATGGATGGATGGACAGACAGATAGAGAGATAGACAGGAGATGGATGGATAGATAGATAGATAGATAGATAGATAGAAGAAGAGATAGACAGAAGGTATATGGATAGATGATAGATAGATGATAGATAATAGAAAGAAAAAATATAGAAAGAAAAAAGAAAGAAAGATATATATATATACAAGAGAGAGAGAGAGATGATAGATAAATGAGATAGATAGATTATAGAAAAAGGAACGAACGAATAAACAAAGGAAGGAACAGATAGGACAGGACAGTAGACAGACAGACAAGACAGGCAGACAATGTTCAGCCTGTTGATATTAGTGGTCTCACATTCAGAAAGTCCATTCTGGGCAGGAATTAACGTTTGGGGCTGTCTCTGAGAACCACCCCCTCTGAACTTCCCCCTTTTTATCATTTTGCCATGTCAGGCTTTTGACAGCTGGTTTTGTGGAATTTTACTGGGCTTTTTAAACGAATTTTACTTCGTGTTATTTTACTGTTCCGGGGAATCGTAGAGGTCATTTAGCCCAACCCCTGCTCGGTGGAGGAGTGGCCGTGCTGAAGACAACCGTGCTGACCTTTACAGAAAGAGAGCATGTGGGGTTATACCGACGTCAAGAGCTTTGTTTATTTCAGGAGCTTTATTTTATTTCCTTGCGTTTATTTGCTTGAAAACTCGGCAGGGTGTGTCTAATGTTAGCACAAAGAAATGCGCAGTAGGTTAAAATTACTTTTGCGAAGGCTGGAGCCTTGGAGAGTTTTCTAGTGGGTGGACTTCAATTCCCAGAATCCCCCAGCCAGCATGCTTTAAGATGGGTGGACTTCAATTCCCAGAACCCCCCAGCCAGCATGCTTTAAGATGGGTGGACTTCAGCTCCCAGAATCCCCCAGCCATCATGCTTTAAGATGGGTGGACTTCAATTCCCAGAATCCCCCAGCCAGCATGCTTTAAGATGGGTGGACTTCAATTCCCAGAACCCCCCAGCCAGCATGCTTTAAGATGGGTGGACTTCAATTCCCAGAATCCCCCAGCCAGCATGCTTTAAGATGGGTGGACTTCAATTCCCAGAATCCCCCAGCCAGCATGCTTTAAGATGGGTGGACTTCCACTCCCAGAACCCCCCAGCCAGCATGCTTTAAGATGGGTGGACTTCAATTCCCAGAATCCCCCAGCCAGCATGCTTTAAGATGGGTGGACTTCAATTCCCAGAATCCCCCAGCCAGCATGCTTTAAGATGGGTGGACTTCAATTCCCAGAATCCCCCAGCCAGCATGCTTTAAGATGGGTGGACTTCCACTCCCAGAACCCCCCAGCCAGCATGCTTTAAGATGGGTGGACTTCAATTCCCAGAATCCCCCAGCCAGCATGCTTTAAGATGGGTGGACTTCAATTCCCAGAATCCCCCAGCCAGCATGCTTTAAGATGGGTGGACTTCCACTCCCAGAACCCCCCAGCCAGCATGCTTTAAGATGGGTGGACTTCAATTCCCAGAATCCCCCAGCCAGCATGCTTTAAGATGGGTGGACTTCAGCTCCCAGAATCCCCCAGCCAGCATGCTTTAAGATGGGTGGACTTCAATTCCCAGAATCCCCCAGCCATCATGCTTTAAGATGGGTGGACTTCTATTCCCAGAACCCCCCAGCCAGCATGCTTTAAGATGGGTGGACTTCAGCTCCCAGAATCCCCCAGCCAGCATGCTTTAAGATGGGTGGACTTCAATTCCCAGAATCCCCCAGCCAGCATGCTTTAAGATGGGTGGACTTCCACTCCCAGAATCCCCCAGCCATCATGCTTTAAGATGGGTGGACTTCTATTCCCAGAACCCCCCAGCCAGCATGCTTTAAGATGGGTGGACTTCAGCTCCCAGAATCCCCAGCCAGCATGCTTTGAGGATTTTTGATAAACCATGGTTTGGTTAATCCAGAATTAGCTTTATGCAAAGGCAGCTGTCTTCCTAGAAGGTTTGACAGGAGAAGAAAATAAGAAAAGGAGAGGGAAAAAATATAAAATAATTAAAAAAAGCATCTAAATCCAATAAATAAATAAAAAAATAAATAAATAAAGGTGAAATTGTGCAAGGAGATAGATCCACCCCCAAGGGAGCATCCTCCCCCCACATTTTTTGAGTGTGTGTTTCTGTGTTTATTTATTTGTTTGTTTGGTCAAGTACATATTGGAGGTCTGCAAAGATACAATAATATTTATATACATGATACTAGCAAAAAGAAAAATAAGAGAAAAAAAAAACATTGTGCACCCACAAAGCCGGTGGTTTGGAGCAGAGCTGTCGATTCCTCTTCCCATCTTGGGAAAGTTGGATTACAGGTCCCATCATGCTGGGGATGCTTGGGAGCTGTTTGTGCCATGCCGGCCGGGAATGATAGGCATTGTAGTATCCAGAGGCCCCTGCAAAGATTTCCAGAGTTCAGAGATAAAAAAACTCTGTTGTTTTTCTGGAAAGCGGGTTTTATTTTGGGTGGAGGAAAACCGGTGGAGGAGATCCCAGAATTCGTCTTTGTTTTTTTTATTTTCCTCCTCCTCCTCCTCCTCCTCCTCCTCCTTCTCCTTGCCCCGTTCTGTTGCCCCCTCCTTATAAGGTTTAGGAAAGGATAAATATTTGAGCTGCAAAACGGAAAAGAAGAAGGGGGAGGGAGGAAGGGTTGAGAAAAAGAGAAATATGCTGGGGATTGAGTCACGCTTCGGCCGTGGACTAAAAAGGAAAGAAAGGGATAGGATGGAGGAAGTTTGCAAGAGAAAGAAACTCCAGCCTAGTCGGGGGTTAGGGTCTCTTTGTGGTCTCAATTTCTTTGCAACGAGCCTGGTGTCTTCCCACTCAGCGCTTTCTGCTCCTGGTGCCACCTGGATTGCCCCAGCCGGGCACGGTTTGGTGTGTGCCAAGCCTCGGGCAGGAGAGGCCCATTTTCTGCATCGCGTACGGGGCCAAGTCTGGCTTTGCGAGAGACGCCGGGAGTTTGAAGCTCCAGACTCCGTCGCGAGGCGGGTTTTGGTAATTAAATTTGGCCGTCTGTGCATGTTCCGAGACGCCACGCCTAAGGCGCTGCCCTGGAGGAAGGCCCCCTGGTTCAGCCTCGGCTCCGGGGAGTGCCCAGGATGGGGAAGGGCAATGGGCACAGCCTGTTTGATGGTGCCCGTTTCACCGGAAATTCTGGTGTCTGTAAAACACACTTCGTGCGGATAATGTCAGTCATTTTCCAAAGCACCTTCCTGAATAGAATAGAATAGAATAAACAAGAGAATAGAATTAAGAAGAGAATAGAAAAGAATTAAAAATAGGAATAGAATAAATAGTATAGAATATGGAATGGAATAGAATAGAATGTAGAATAGAATAGAATATAGAATGGAATATAGAATAGAATATAGAATGGAATATAGAATAGAATATAGAATGGAATACAGAATAGAATAGAATATAGAATTGAATAGAATTAAAAATACATTAGACTAGAATTAAAAATAGAATAGAATGAATGGAATAGAATAGAATAGAATAGAATTCTTTATAGGCCAAGTGTGATTGCACATACAAGGAATTTGTCTTTGGTGCAGATGCTCTCAGTACTGTATACATAAAAGAAAAGATACATTTGTCAAGAATCATGAGCTACTACACTTAATGATTCTAGGGGCCAAATAAGCAATGAGGAAACAATCAATATTAATAAAAATCTTAAGGATACAAGCAACAAGTTACAGTCAGGCAGTCATAAGTGGGAGGAAATGGGTAATAGGAACGATGAGAAAAAACTAGTACAGTAGTAATATTAGTACAGACGTAGTAAATAGTTTGACAGTGTTGAGAAAATTAGTTGTTTAGCAGAGTGATGCCGTTCGGGAAAAAACTGTTCTTGTATCTAGTTGTCTTGGTGTGCAGTGCTCTGTATAGATGGTTTGAAGGTAGGAGTTGAAACAGTTTGTGTCCAGGATGCGATGGGTTAGTAAATATTTTCTCCACCCTCTTTTTGACTCGTGCAGTATACCGGTCCTCAATGGAAGGCAGGTTGGCAGCAATTGTTTTTTCTGCAGTTCTGATTCTCCTCTGAAGTCTGTGTCGGTCTTGTTGGGTTGCAGTGAGGGTATGGCTAGCTGATGAGGCCAAAATAAGGGCAAAATGTGACACACACAAACACACACACACACACACACACACACACAAAACCCTTCCCTGGGTTAATTCTCTGCCTTACAAGGCCAAGGTTGCAAGTTCAAGTCCCAGTGAGGGTATGGCTAGCTGATGAGGCCAGAATAAGGCCGAAATAGATCTATCCCAGTCTCCCTTAATTTTCAAATTCAGCAAAAACATGTGACATATAAATACTATGTATATATGTATCACATGTTTTTGCTGATTTTTTTTTTACTATTCATAATATATCCCATACTTCATAAAATAAAATTCTATAAGTTTAAAGTCTAAATATTTATTTATAAATATAAATAATGAGTATTTTTTTGTTTTGCGTGCCAAAAGGGAGGAGAGAGCTGGGAGGGGAGGGGGTCGCGTACGCACTTGCTAAACACCCATAATTCCATGTGCCCCCCAATTCATGCACGCATGACCCCCCCCATCCTGCTCCCAGTATGCGATGGAACGCTCGTTTTTCGCTCTCTAGGCTTCAGAGCCTTTCTAGGAGCTTTGGGAGAGCGAAAACGGCCTCCCCCTCACCGGAAGTCTTCCGGAGGCCAGAAACATCCTGTTTCACGTTGGGAAACGGGCCATTTTTGACCTCCAGAGAGCCTCCGGGGAAGGGAAGGACTGTTTTTGCCTTCCCTAGGCTCCTAGAAAGGCTCTGAAGCTTGGGAAGAGATTTAAAAAAACAGGCCTTCCGGTCTAACCAAAGGGACGTTTCCAGCCTCCGGAAGACCTCTGTGCCAAGCAAACCCTAATTTTTAATCCGGGCCTAAAATGAACCTGATGGAAGAATTGGAGCAAACTTATCTAGGAAGGTCTTAAGCATAAAACGTATCAGGAAAGACTCAATGAACTCAATCTGTATAGTCTGGAGGACAGAAGGAAAAGGGGGGACATGATCGAAACATTTAAATATGTTAAAGGGTTAAATAAGGTCCAGGAGGGAAGTGTTTTTAATAGGAAAGTGAACACAAGGACAAGGGGACACAATCTGAAGTTAGTTGGGGGAAAGATCAAAAGCAACATGAGAAAATATTATTTTACTGAAAGAGTAGTAGATCCTTGGAACAAACTTCCAGCAGACGTGGTAGATAAATCCACAGTAACTGAATTTAAACCTGCCTGGGATAAACATATATCCATCGTAAGATAAAATACAGAAAATAGTATAAGGGCAGACTAGATGGACCATCAGGTCTTTTTCTGCCGTCAGACTTCTATGTTTCTATGTTTCTAGACAGCGCTTCATGCAAATAGATTTAATGCGTAAAATAAATGGAATATCGGGTCTTGCAAAGTTGTGGGAAAGCCAGCCAGAGAGAGGATCCCTACTATATTTCCTTGTCTGCCCAAGACTCCCAGATCTGACCATTGATATCTCTCCTCCCAGGGCTCTGGGTTGAAATTGAATGGAATTCAGGCAGTAGGAATGTATGTGGCAAAGAGAGATCGGATTGCTTTAAGCAACCAGATTTAAACCCAACACCTGACTAGATTAATGACTTTCCTAACTCCCCCCCCCCACTTCTCCCCCAGCTAAATTTAGCTGCTGGCCACTGGCCAGGAGAAATGAGAGAAGCATCAGATCTTTCCAAAGCAACAAGGGGATGAGGAGGAAGGACACTGCTGAGAAATTGAAGTGAATAACGTAATCGCTCCTTCCAGGGGAAAAAGATCCCTTGACCTTGACTTTAAGATGCGTGTCCACTTCCAACTCCCAAAATTCACCAGCCAAACTCCTCCCATGAAATACCTAACAATTATTGCAATTGGGGTAGCAAAATTGGGGTAGCATAATTGGGGTAGCAAAAAAATCTACCATGCTTACAATTTTAGAAGGCTCCTTAGAATTTTAGAAGTTTCCTTAGAGTCTTAGAAGGTTCCTTAGGAACGTAGTAGGTTCCTTAGAATCTTAGGAGTTTCCTTAGAATTTTAGAAGATTCCTTAGGAGTATAGTAAGTTCCTTAGAACCTTAGAAGATTCCTTAGAAGCCTAGTAGGTTCCTTAGAATCTCAGGAGTTTCCTTAGAATTTTAGAAGATTCCTTAGGAGTATAGTAGGTTCCTTAGAACCTTAGAAGATTCTTTAGGAGCGTAGAAGATTCCTTAGGAATGTAGAAGTTTCGTTAGAACCTTAGAAGATTCCTTAGGAGTGTAGCAGGTTCCTTAGAACCTTAGGAGATTCCTTAGGAGCGTAGTAGCTTCCTTAGAACGTTAGAAGATTCCTTAGAAGTGTCGCAGGTTCCTTGGAACTTTAGAAGATTCCTTAGAACCTTAGAAGGCTCCTTAAGAACTTAAAAAGAGTCCTCCGGATCTTAGGAGGTCCCTCAGGAGCGTAGAAGCATCCTTAGAACCTCAGATGCCTCCTCAAAGGTTCCTCGCAGCCTTAGGAGCTTCCTTACGTACTTAGAAGCTTCCTTAGACTCTCAGGAGCTTCCTTAGGAGCTTAAAAAACCCCTTAGCCTCTGAGGAGTGTGGCCGGGTGCAGAGGAGCAAGGCGTGTGCTTCCGCCGGGAAGTTAACAGAGCTGGGCTCTTGCGACACTCCCCTGCCATAACAGGGTGCGGCCCAGCCCTTCTCCTCCAGCGGCCAGGAACCTCGCCCACACACGACTGGGGAGGCAGATAAACCCCGGGCTGGACAGGAGCTGGTGCTCAGCCCTCGATCTGGTGGCAAAGCTTTTGTGACGAGCTCTCTGAGACCCGGAGCCGAGAACGTAGGCTAACAAAGACGGAAGGGACCTTAGAGGTCTTCTAGCCCAACCCACTGCTCAAACAGGGGAGTCTATTACGCCCTTCAGGGAAACGAGACTGCCCGTTCTTGAAAAGTGTGATTGTGATCAAGAAGGGCATGGTTGTGCAATGCACATGGGTCACAGGTCTCTCGGGGTCAGCAACTAGCTACCTCAGGCCCAGTTTGTCCCTTTCCTCGTTTCTGTAGCCCTTGCCCAACCTTTCCGCTGGTATTTCTTGCCCTCTACAGCAGGGGTGGGCAATTAATTTTGCCATAGGGCCCCATGAGAAATTGGGATGGTTTTAGAGGGCCGGATTAATATAATTAACTCAGTTCTACCCAATACTGTATATTATTGGGTAGAACAGAGTTAATTATATTATAATTATAAATTATAACTATTATATTATATTATATTATATTATATTATATTATATTATATACAGTATATTATATATTATATATATAATTATATATTATGTATTAGAAACATAGAACATAGAAGTCTGACGGCAGAAAAAGACCTCATGGTCCATAGTCTGCCCTTATACTATTTTCTGTATTTTATCTTAGGATGGATATATGTTTATCCCAGGCATGTTTAAATTCAATTACTGTGGATTTATCTACCATGTCTGCTGGAAGTTTGTTCCAAGGATCTACTACTCTTTCAGTAAAATAATATTTTCTCATGTTGCTTTTGATCTTTCCCCCAACTAACTTCAGATTGTGCCCCCTTGTTCTTGTGTTCACTTTCCTATTAAAAACACTTCCCTCCTGGACCTTAGTTAACCCTTTAATATATTTAAATGTTTCGATCATGTCCCTGCTTTTCCTTCTGTCCTCCAGACTATACAGATGGAGTTCATGAAGTCTTTCCTGATACGTTTTATGCTTAAGACCTTCCACCATTCTTGTAGCCCGTCTTTGGACCCATTCAATTTTGTCAATATCTTTTTGTAGGTGAGGTCTCCAGAACTGAACACAGTATTATTCCAAATGTGGTCTCACCAGCATTCTATATAGCGGGATCACAATCTCCCTCTTCCTGCTTGTTATACCTCTAGCTATGCAGCCAAGCATCCTACTTGCTTTCCCTACCGCCTGACTGCACTGTTCACCCATTTTGAGACTGTCAGAAATCACTACCCCTAAATCCTTTTCTTTTGAAGTTTTTGCTAACACAGAACTGCCAATACAATACTCAGATTGAGGATTCCTTTTCCCCAAGTGCATTACAGTGTTCCCTCGATTTCCGCGGGGAATGCTTTCCGAGACCGCCTGTGAAAGTCGAATTTCCGCGAAGTAGAGATGCGGAAGTAAATACACCATTTTTGGCTATGGACAGTATCACAAGCCATCCCTTAACACTTTAAACCTCTAAACTGCAATTTCTCTTTCCCTTAGCAACCATTTACTCATCATTATTACTGGTACTCACCATTGAATAAGACACTTAGTGATCCTGATATTTATAAACATAATTATTTATTAACAATAATCATTTTTTTTGTTATTTATTTGCAAAAATTATTAGTTTGGCGAAGACATATGACATCATTGGGTGGGGGAAACCGTGGTATAGGAAAAAAACCGCGAAGTATTTTTTTAATTAATATTTTTTTAAAAACCGTGGTATAGGCTGTTCGCGAAGTTCGAACCCGCGAAAATCGAGGGAACACTGTATTTCACATTTGGAAACATTAAACTGCAGTTTCCATTGCTTTGACCATTTATCTAGTAAAGCTAAATCATTTACCATATTACAGATGCCTCCAGGAATATCAACCCTATTGCACACTTTAGAGTCATCGGCAAATAGGCAAACCTTCCCTACCAAACCTTCCCCTATGTCACTCACAAACATATTAAAAAGAACAGGACCCAGAACAGTATTAAATCTTGAACAGCAGGCGGGCTGCATCCGGCCCTCGGGCCGCATTTTGCCCAGGTCTGCTCTACAGGTTTGGACTTCAACTCCCAGAATTCCCAAGCCAGCAAGCGTTAAACTCCACCCATCTTAATCTGAGAGTCATCCTTGTTAATGGCTGTCGCATATTGTTAATGGCAAGTTGGATATTCTCACTTAAGGAAACTTGTCCCATATTTGTGTCAGTCCTTACTTATAATAATGATAATGATGATGATGATGATGATGATAATAATAATAATAATAGCCATTGCATATTGTTAATGGCAAGTTGGATATTCTCACTCCAGGAATCTTGCCCCCATACTTGTGTCATTCCTTATTCATAATAATAATAACGACAACTACAACTACAACAGAGTTGGAAGGGACCTTGGAGGTCTTCTAGTCCAACCCCCCTGCTTAGGCAGGAAACCCTACACTACTTCAGGCAGATGGTTATCCAACATCTGCTTTAAAACTTCCAGAGTTGGAGAATTCACAACTTCTGGAGGCCGGCAGTTCCACGGGTTAATTGTTCTAACTGTCAGGAATTTTTTCCTTAGTTCTAAGTTGCTTCTCTCCTTTCCTTGGAGACACAGTGGGTGACATTCAGGTAAGATGCATGGACTTCAAGCCCCAGGTATCCCCAGGCAGCCCATGTTGGTTGAGGAATTCTGGGAGTTGTAGTCAGTCTATCTTAAAGCATGCTGGCTGGGGGATTCTGGGAGTGGAAGTCCAATGATCTCAAAGCAAGCTGGCTGGGGAATTCTGGGAGTTGAAGTCCACCCATCTTAAAGCATGCTGGCTGGGGGATTATGGGAGGTGAAGTCCACCATCTTAAAGCATGCCAGTTGGGGAATTGTGGGAGTTGAAGTCCACCCATCTTAAAGCATGCTGGCTGGGGGATTATGGGATTTTAAGTCAACACCTTTTAAGACTTTCAGTTTGTGAAGGTCTATTCTAGAAGAAATTGTATATAATTTCCCTAAATTTGTGTGTGCGTGTATGTGTATGTATACACAGTATGTGTGTGAGATCCTACTACCAAGCCTCTGGAGATCCCCATTGGTTATACTTAAAAACATAGAAGACTGACGGCAGAAAAAGACCTCATGGTCCATCTAGTCTGCCCTTATACTATTTCCTGTATTTTATCTTACAATGAATATATGTTTATCCCAGGCATGTTTAAATTCAGTTACTGTGGATTTACCAACCACGTCTGCTGGAAGTTTGTTCCAAGGATCTACTACTCTTTCAGTAAAATAATATTTCCTCACGTTGCTTTTGATCTTTCCCCCAACTAACTTCAGACTGTGTCCCCTTCTTCTTGTGTTCACTTTCCTATTAAAAACACTTCCCTCCTGGAGCTTATTTAACCCTTTAACATATTTAAATGTTTCGATCATGTCCCCCCTTTTCCTTCTGTCCTCCAGACTATACAGATGGAGTTCATGAAGTCTTTCCTGATACGTTTTATGCTTAAGACCTTCCACCATTCTTGTAGCCCGTCTTTGGACCCGTTCAATTTTGTCAATATCACCACATTAACCTGCTCCCCGTGTGCTCATTTCAACCCTAATCGACAATGAAATCTTGTGGACTAGTGGCTTGGTCATTTTGGGGTTTTGGCGTCTGCGGCTGACTCTTTTTCCTCTCTCCCAACCACAGGCAGCCGGACAAGCTAATCGTGGTTTGGACACGGAGGAATCGACGGATTTGCTCCAAGGTGATTTTGCGGGGCTTAAAAACGATTTCTTTTATCTGCAGGGGGAACGAACCGCCTCAAAGTGGCATATAAATTTAATAAATAATGAAATAACAATGACCTCAAACTTTTGCTAGAATTTGATCTATGGCATACTAGGAGAGCGTGTCTCAAAGGGGCTTTTGCAAAAAGGAAACTGATTTTTTTTTCCTTTGAAAACATTACTTGTCCAAGTTTCAAAGAAGTTTCATAGACGAGAAGCGACAGCGTTTTTCAAATAAAAATAAGGAAGTTTGGAAAAGCAGTTTTAAGACAGCCATGACCTGGAAGATTGAGAATCTCCGTCAATAATAGGAGAGGCCTCACAGACAGGCAGCACTCGAGTTACGACAGTTCATTTAGTGACCACTCGAAGTTACGACGGTGGTGAAAAAAGCCACTTGGGGCCATTTTTCAAACTTGCAACTGTTGCGTGATCAAAATTCAGACTTTTGGCAACTGACCCCTATTTATGATGGTCACAGTGTCATAAATATAAGTCAATTGCCAGTCAGGGACACCCCCCTCCTCCCTGTGATCCTCTTTTGCATCCTTGTACAACAAAGTCCATGGGGCAAAGCAGATCCATTTAGCAACCATGTAATGATTAAGCTTAAACCCCCGCAGTGATTTCCTTAACTGCTTAGCCAAGAAAGGTCGTAAAATGAATCCAAAACTCTCTTAACAAACCTTTCAATTTAGCAATGCAAATTTTGGGCTCAATTATGATCGTAAAGGGGGGATTGCCTGCATATTTTGTGTTACCGTATTTTTCGTTTTGAGGAGGAAAATAGGGAGAAGAATCTGCTTAGCCGGTATTCATCTGGCTACTGTTTTTAGTCTGGTCAGCTTCAGCACATTGTTTGATCCCCTGGTTAGGGCTTAAAAAAATTCAGAGAGAGTAACAATGAAAGAGCTTGCAAGCCAGTAAGAGCTGGGAACATCGTTAGCATCTGCAAAGAAACAGTCGGGGCAAGTAGAACTATGGAAAAAACCCTGCAAAGACTTAGGACTTGGAAAATATTCTTTGGAGAGAGTAACAATGAAAGAGCTTGCAAGCCAGTAAGAGCTGGGAACATCATTAGCATTTGGAAAGAAACAGTCGGGGCAAGTAGAACTATGGAAAAAACCCTGCAAAGACTTAGGACTTGGAAAATATTCTTTGGAGAGAGTAACAATGAAAGAGCTTGCAAGCCAGTAAGAGCTGGGAACATCGTTAGCATCTGGAAAGAAACAGTCGGGGCAAGTAGAACTATGGAAAAAACCCTGCAAAGACTTAGGACTTGGAAAATATTCTTTGGAGAGAGTAACAATGAAAGAGCTTGCAAGCCGGTAAGAGCTGGGAACATCGTTAGCATCTGGAAAGAAACAGTCGGGGCAAGTAGAACTATGGAAAAAACCCTGCAAAGACTTAGGACTTGGAAAATATTCTTTGGAGAGAGTAACAATGAAAGAGCTTGCAAGCCAGTAAGAGCTGGGAACATCGTTAGCATTTGGAAAGAAACAGTCGGGGCAAGTAGAACTATGGAAAAAACCCTGCAAAGACTTAGGACTTGGAAAATATTCTTTGGAGAGAGTAACAATGAAAGAGCTTGCAAGCCGGTAAGAGCTGGGAACATCGTTAGCATCTGGAAAGAAACAGTCGGGGCAAGTAGAACTATGGAAAAAACCCTGCAAAGACTTAGGACTTGGAAAATATTCTTTGGAGAGAGTAACAATGAAAGAGCTTGCAAGCCAGTAAGAGCTGGGAACATCGTTAGCATTTGGAAAGAAACAGTCGGGGCAAGTAGAACTATGGAAAAAACCCTGCAAAGACTTAGGACTTGGAAAATATTCTTTGGAGAGAGTAACAATGAAAGAGCTTGCAAGCCAGTAAGAGCTGGGAACATCGTTAGCATCTGGAAAGAAACAGTCGGGGCAAGTAGAACTATGGAAAAAACCCTGCAAAGACTTAGGACTTGGAAAATATTCTTTGGAGAGAGTAACAATGAAAGAGCTTGCAAGCCGGTAAGAGCTGGGATCATCGTTAGCACCTCGTTGGTCTGGAAAGAAACATTCGGAGCAAGTAAAGCAATGAAAACCCCCCTACAAAGACAGGGTTTGGAAAACATTCTTCGCAGAGAGTAACAATGAAAGAGCTTGCAAGCGGGTAAGAGCTGGGAACATCGTTAGCACCTGGTTAGGGCTGGAAAGAAACTTATTCAGAGCAAGTTAGAGCAATGAAAAAAACCCTGCAAAGACTCATGGCTTGGAAAACATTCTTTGCAGAGAGTAACAATGAAAGAGCCTGCAAGGTAAGAGCTGGGAAGATTGTTAGCAGCTCGTTAAAGTTGGGGGGTGGGAAAAGCTACATTCAGAGTACAAGATGCTCCCAAATTATCAACCTCTTTTAGGGAGGAAAAGGGTGCATCTGATATGGTATATTATTATTATTATTATTATTATTATTATTATTATTATTATTAATTGGATTTGTATGCCGCCCCTCTCCGCAGACTCAGGGCAGCTAACAAGAGCAGTAAAACAGTAGTACAACAAAATCCAATACTAAAATATTTTGTGTTTAGTGGGTTTTTAAAAAAAAAAAGAAATTAAGCTCTTTTTGTTTCGGTTGTTGGCAGGCTCACAGCTGGCAACCAGGCATCAAGAACCCTTACCGCGGCGAGGTGGTATGGATGGTACCAGAAAACGTGGATATTATGGTCACGCTTTATCGGGTAAGCGAGCTGCGTTCGTCTCACCGCGGCGTCTCAGGACCAGGATTCAGAACTAGACTTAAGGAGGTAGCATTAGATTAACAACAATATACCGAAAATAAAGACTGAACAGTATGGATAGAATGTTTAAATAACAAGGAACTCATATGTAACATTGGAATAACCTACACTCACAACCCTAAAATTAATTGATAGAATTCTACAACTACTCTAAGAAAGGGAATACTGTAATATACTAAAGATAAATACGGACTCAAGGTCGTATAACAATGATGTACCAGCCTTTCGCTGGTTTTCTCTTCTTTTCTTCTCAGTCTCTTTCTCTCTCTCTTTGTTTCCCTACTTTTTCTTTCTTTCTTCTACATTTCCCCCCCCTTTTTCCCCTTTCTTCCTCTTCCCTTTCTTCGTCCCCCGTTAAAAATTTCTAAAAATGTGATATCTTTAAGACTGAACCAAAAAATGTGAATATTGATTTTACAAGACTTAAACAGACTTTAAATCGATACAATTGATTACTAATAATTAACTCTATGAATATAATGAAAAAAGCCTTAAAGTACCCTTTTCTTTTCATACTTTTATTATGTATTAATATTCACCACTATGGAAGCTGTACACTTTTATATATTATTCTGTTTGTACTGTTATTGCTTTTTCCATTTTGTCATGATTATTTTTCTTTCCCTCCCCTTATCTTTCTTTTTTTAAGATTATCTATAAAAAATAATAATAACAAGAAATTTATAAAGTAAGCACGGGGAAATGTTACCAGTCTGTTAACTACGAGGGTTATCTGGAAAGTAAGGTTACAGGGCCCGTAGCTCTCGCGGGAAAGGTTCGTGGGGGAAGGTGGAAATTACTATCATGTAGCGGGAAGTCAGCGGAAGAGAACGTGCAGTGCCAGTGGTCAGTAGGTCATTGACTGGCATTGTGGTGAAGGTTAGAGATGAGCGTCCTCATTCCGTTTCCTTCCAAGTGCGAAGTGCGCACTGTAATGCGCTATCTGAATGCTAAGGGCATGAATGCCGCTGCGATAGGTACCCAAGATTCGTGCGCGATGGGTGCCCAAGATTTTTCTCGCCGATTGCTGAGTTTTGAATTTTTTTGGCTAATGGGCAGGGCGCCACTGCCTTGATGGACGTTTGCTCTCTGGAGTAGGGTGATAAGCCCAAGTTTCATCTCCTGTAGGTATACAGTTGAGGAAAGCCTTGCCTTCAATCTCGAAATGGTCAAGAAATTCTCGGGCGTCGATTTTGTTTGCTTCAGTAAGCACCTTGGGCACCCATCACAGCAGCGCTCATGCCCTCCTGCTTGGGCAGTGGGTTGGACTAGAAGATTTAAGTGCCAAAGCCCACTGCAACAACATAGCCAAGAAGGCTTCAAGAGTTGTAAACCTAATCCTACGTAGCTTCTGCTCTGGCAATCTCACACTACTTACCAGAGCTTACAAAACTTTTGCCAGACCCATCCTCGAATACAGCTCATCTGTTTGGAACCCATATCGCATCTCAGACATTAACACCCTTGAAAATGTCCAAAGATACTTCACCAGAAGAGCCCTTCACTCCTCCACTCGAAACACAATACCCTACGAGACTAGACTTTCAATCCTGGTCCTAGAAAGCCTAGAACTAAGACGCCTTAAACAAGATCTAAGTATTGCCCACAAAATCATATACTGCAATGTCCTGCCTGTCGGCGACTACTTCAGCTTCAACCACAACAACACAAGAGCACACAACAGATTTAAACTTAATATTAACCGCTCCAAACTTGACTGTAAATAATATGACTTCAGTAACTGAGTTGTCGAAGCGTGGAACTCATTACCGGACTCCATAGTGTCACCCCCAACACTTTACCCTTAGATTATCTACGGTTGACCTCTCGAGATTCCTAAGAGGTCAGTAAGGGGCGAGTACAAGTGCACTAGAGTGCCTTCCGTCCCCTGTCCTACTGCTCTCCTATATCTCCTATATCTTTCTTCTATTCCTATATCTTTCTTCTATTCCTATATCTTCTTTTCTATTCTGTCATTGATATGTTCTATTACTTTATCTTCTTTTCTATTATTTCTTAGATATATTTTACTATGAGTATCTCCTCTATAACCTTCATCATGTATTTTACTATGTGTATATTGATATATACCCGCTAAAACCCTCATTGTGTATTGGACTAAATAAATAAATAAATAAAAAATAAAATAAAAACATCCAAGGTCCCTCCAAACTGTATTCTGATTGATTGACAGTGAGTACAATTAACCAGTGGAACCACTTGCCACTATAAGTTGAGGGTGCTCCTTCACTGAACGAGGGATTAGACAGCTGTTTATTTGGAATAGTATAAGGTCTCCTGCTGGAGCCGAGGGTTGGACTAGAAGACCTCCAAGGTCCCTTCCAACCCTATCCTATTAAATTGTGCCTTATTGCCAATGGATGTCCCTATATGTAAATGAGGATGGGGATCCAATTTTGGGTGTTTTTCACGTTGAACATCATTCCTCCTGCTGACTCCTCACCCTTCTCTCTCTTTCAGGACCCTCACGTGGAAGAATACGAAGATAAAGATTGGACTTTCGTAGTAGAAAATGTACGTTTCAAATCTTGGATTTTGATTTTGCCCAGATAAAGGACGGGGAGATTTTGTAGCAAAATTGATGGGGACAAATACTTTTTTGGAAATGGGCCTGGGATCTTTTGTTGCCTGGTATTATTATTATTTTAAATCAAACAGTTTTAAGTCAAACAGTACTTGACCTATGACCATGATTGAGCCCAGAATTATGGTCATAAGTTGAAACTGCAGCAGTATTCCGTCAGTAGATGACAGTGTTTACAATTTTGAATCTATGGTATTTGCTCTTTTGTTCTAAGTAGAGTTTCCAGTTTCCTCTTACAGTTGAGCAGTTAAGCAGTAACGCACATGGTGACTGTACTCTTTGTTTGTGGTGCTATGTATACACAGAATGTCTAACATAAGTTATTATGGTTCCTAAATGGAGGTACTTTTATGACCAGAAATTAGCTTTCCAGCCTTATTGGTTATTTCCAGCCTTATTGGTGGTTATTGTGAACCCTTATATTTTAATAAGCATTACATGCTGGCTGCCTAGCGCAGTGATTTTCAACCTTTCTTGAGCCGCGGCACATTTTTTACATTTACGAAACCCTGGGGCACATTGAGCGGGGGGGGGGGGGGGGGGCTAAAAAAAGTTTGGACAAAAAAAATCTCTCTCTCTCTCTCTTCCTTCCTTTCGCTCTATTTCTCTCTCCGTCTTTCTCCCTTCATCTTTCTTTCTCTCTCTCCATCCCTCTTTCTTTCTCTTCCTTCCTCTCTTTTTTGCTCCCTTTCTCTCTCCCTCCCTACCTCCCTCTATGTTTCTCTCTCTCTCCTTCCCTCCCTCTCTTTCTCTCTCTTGCTTTCTTTCTCTCTCTTGCTTTCTCTCTTGCTTTCTCTCTTGCTTTCTTTTTCTTGTTCTCTTTCTCTCTCTCTTGCTTTCTCTCTTGTTCTCTTTCTCTCTCTCGCTCTTTCTCTTGCTTTCTTTCTCTCTCTCTCTCTTGCTTTCTTTCTCTCTTTCTCTCTCTCTTCCTTTCTTTCTCTCTCTGAGCTTCACGGCACACCTGACTATGTCTCGCAGCACACTAGTGTGCCATGGCACACTGGTTGAAAAACACTGGCCTAGCGCCTGAATTTTGATCATGTGACTATGAAGATGCTATAATGGTCATAGGTACGAGGACACCGTCCCGAGTAATTTTTTTCAGGGCCACTGAAACTTTGAGCAGTCGCTAAATGAATTGTTGTAAGTCGAGGATTATCTGTACATGTTGGCAAAGAAATATGGAAAGCATCCAGGTACTTTTTAAAAATTAATTCTCGACTTCTTTTTAAAATCTTTTGTTGCTTTTTGAGACAAAGATGGCTGGAACCCACAGAAGGTTACTTCTCAACTGTGGAATTCCCTGCCACTGGAAATCCCTCTTTCCTTCTTCCCAACCTTTTCACACAAATTTGATGGATTGGAAGGCTTTCTTCAGAAAGCTTATTTAGACATCTGTTTACAGCTTAATTTTCATTTTGAACTGGCCTCGACAGGAGTAATTTCTGCTTTTATAATTTTTGGGGAAATATTTCAGTTTTGGATTCGAATGGTGATCTGGGGACTGCAGTGAAAAATGGGTGGTAGCACTATATAATGATATAACACAAAAACCATATAGTACTTTATTTCATGAAGTAGGTGATATATTATGAATAGTTTCTTTTACTAAAGATATACACATAGAATTTTTTATTAGCTATATGATACAATATTAAAATTTAGAAAAAGGAGATTTTATTATTCTTTGCATTGATGTAATGTTAACTTTTTACAGTAAGATGGAGAGAAAGAATTTTTATTTATATTTTTAGGAATTGACAATGTTGTATAAAATTAATAGAAATTTTTAGATGAGGATAAGAGCCTTCATTGAGTGAGTAATAAGAAAATAACATTTTATATATGATTGATTTTAAGTATTGTTGTTGTGTTTATAACTATACAGTGGTGCCTCTACCTAAGAACACCTCTACTTAAGAACTTTTCTAGATAAGAACCGGGTGTTCAAGATTTTTATTTTGCCTCATCTTAAGAACCATTTTCTACTTAAGAACCCGAGCTTGGAAAAAAATTCCCAGGAAATTGGAGAGCGGCACAAAGGCCTGGCCAGTTTCCTGCCATTCCCCCTGGGTTTCTCTCTCTGGCGCAGTGTACGGGAGGCAGCCTCGCGCCAGGTGTATTTTTTTTAAGCCTTAAAGTTTTGGATTTTTTTGATCCCCCCCCTTCACCTTCTTCCTTCGGCAGCGACTCTCCTTCTCCTCTTCTTCCTCCTCCTCCTACCCAAATTCCAAGCTTTTATTTCTTTCCTAATGGGTTTGCACGCATTACAGTGATCCATCGATTTTCGCGATCTTGTTCTTCGCGAAACGCTATATCGCGATTTTTCCCACCCGATGACGTCACTCTCTTCCTTCCTTTCTCATCTTTCTTTCTCTCTCTCTTTCTCTATCTTGCTTCTTCCTCTCTCACACTCTCTTCCTCCCTCTCTCATCTCTTTCTTTCCTTCTCTCTCTTTCTCTATCTCTCCCCCTCTTGCTGGCAGGCGGCGGGTGGGCGGGCGAGCGGGGGCATCAGCGAGGAAGACCCAGGGAAGGTTCCTTCGGCCGCCCAGCAGCTGA
>NC_091962.1:5337967-5450467 GCF_031021105.1 Erythrolamprus reginae | reverse complement strand
ATGTATAGGCCCGGGGGAGATGTTTCAATTCCCCCATGCCTGATGGCAAAGGTGGGTTTTAAGGAGTTTACAAAAGGCGAGGAGGGTGGGGGCCGTTCTAATCTCTGGGGGGAGTTGGTTCCAGAGGGCCGGGGCCGCCACAGAGAAGGCTCTTCCCCTGGGCCCCGCTAAACGACATTGTTTGGTCGACGGGACCCGGAGAAGGCCAACTCTGTGGGACCTTATCGGCCGCTGGGATTCGTGCGGTAGAAGGCGATTCCGGATGTATTCTGGCCCAATGCCATGTAGGGCTTTAAAGGTCATTACCAACACTTTGAATTGTGACCGGAAACCGATCGGCAGCCAGTGCAGGCCACGGAGTGTTGAAGAAACGTGGGCGAATCTTGGAAGCCCCATGATGGCTCTTGCAGCCGCATTCTGCACGATCTGAAGGTAGATGATAGATGATAGAGACCATGGATAGATTGATGGATAGATAGATGATGAATTAATAGAATAGAATAAAATAGACAGACAGAGATAGATAGATAGACAGACAAACAGACAGAGTGGCAGACAGACAGACCGACAGATAGATAGAGATAGATATTGGATTCCCACAATACACCAGAGGGGGGAACGCACAAATTCACGTTACCAAATCAACCACCCTAAGAACAGAAGAGAAAAAGCTTCCAAGCCAAACCGCTTTTTATCCCATCTGGTGTGAATCCCAGTCTAAGTGGTTTTGGGACTCCCAACCATGCTAAAACGATGGTGGTTCTTAAGGCTCCTCTCCCCTTCTCTCCCCAGGGACGACGACATGCAAAGCCTGGCCAGTTTGATGAGCTACAAACCCTCCGACATCGGCAATTTGGAGGATTTCCCTGAAAGCGACGAAGAGGCGGACGAAGCCTCGAAACACGGACGGGCGGAAGAGGCGGTGGGCAACACAGCCTCCCTTCAAGGTGAGGGGAATCTCTTTCCAGCCCCGATATATTTCCCTTCTGCCCGACTTGGGCCTTAGCCCGACGTTTGGACTACAACTCCCAGAATTCCTCAGCCGGCGTTAGCTAGTATTCCTCGCTTAACGACTTGCCGGCTTTGCCAGGTGGACCCAGGAGGGAAACGTGACCTTCGCTTTCGGCAATTAAACCGGGAGGATGATCCCGTGCTTAACCCCGAGTGACTCGTGCGTGATTTCCCGGATTCCGTTTGATCCCCTTAAGAGGGATTGGAGGAGGAGACGTTGACGGAAAGCAAGATTAACCCAGTATCCCTTCTGCAACTGTCCCAGTTTCTGCTCGCCTCTTGCTAAATGCCTTCTCTATACCAAGGGTGGTTTTTCCAGTCGCGTGGAATTGAGCTGGGCGCGCGGCTTTTGAGATTCCGGGATGCGTCTGCGTGCATCCGAACGAGATTTTGCTTCTGCGCATGGGCGGGAAGCAAACTGTTGCGAGGGGACGCACGGGTGAGGGAGAGATTTCGGCGCTTTTTTGCTCCTGCACATGTGCGGAAGCAGGAAAAAATTGCCGAAATCTCTCACGCACATGTGCAGAAGCAAAATCTCAGAATTTTTTTAAAAAAAATCAGCGTACCGGTAGCAGCAGGAGCTGCAAAACCCCGCGTGGTGGGTTCCTCCCAGTTAGTAACCCGCTGGTGACGTCACGATGATGTCATCAAACCGGATTGGTCGCTGTTGGTCCATGGGCACCGCCATCTTTGAAATAAAAATTTTGAATTATTTTTAAATTTCCACCTTAATTTAAAAAAAAAAAATCTTTCTGAACATTTGCAGAAGCCGAGTTCTGGCATTGTGCCATCTTTTTTTTTTTTTTGCTTTGGTTTTGAAGCCACCCTGCAGTGGTGGGTTCCTCCCGAATTTTAGCGGTTCGCCCGAACCAGGAGTGACCCACTGGTGACGTCATGATGACATCGCTGAACCGGATTGGTTGGTGCTGGTCCATGGGCACCACCATCTTTAAAATAAAAATTTAGAATTGTTTTTGAATTTTTTTCTGATATTTTTTAAAAAAAATTCTTTTGAGCATGCGCAGAAGCCGAGTCCCGGCATGCATGCTGTTGCCATCTTTGTTTTTTTGGCTTTGTTTTTTTTCAGGGGTGGGGATTTTTCGTTATGGCGCGTGTACCCACGCGGCATGGGAGGGATCAAACCGGGTTGCTGGAGTTTGGACTGGTTTGCCTGAACTGGTGGCGGAAATTTAACCACACTTACCAAATCGGTGGCGATGACTTGTTGGTCCATGCTCCCAAACCGGTCCTCTGGTTGCCCCAGCTTGCAAAAATACCCCTCTGCGCATGCGCAGAGGCTTCCGGGCATGCTGAGAGGATCATTTCCGTGAAGTGCACTTCTGTCGCGATATACCAATGGCAATTTCTTTTTGTTTCGCGTGCCGAAAGAGTGTGTGGGCGTGTGATAGAACGCACAACTGTGCCTGCACCCGTTCCCTCCCCCGCACGCATACGCAACCCTCTGCGCTACTCCTGCACAATCCCCCCATCCCCGCTCTCGGGGTTTCACGGAAACCTAGGACGGTGAAATAATGGCCAAACCGGAAGTTCGGAAAAACAGACTTCCGGTTTGCCCGTTGTGCTGTTTTTGGCACTCGGGAGCCTTCAGGGAAGCTTCCTGAAGCCACCGGAGGGCGAAACGGCCTTCCCAAGACCAAAAATCAGCATGGACGCTGGAGTGACATAGGACAACACGTTGTGCGCCCTCCAATATGGCTCCGCGTGCCACCTGTGGCACACGGACCATCGATTCGCCATCACGGCTCTCTCCGTTTCACACTCCACAGCTCTGGTGTCGGTTGACGGGTCATTTCCTCTCCTCAATTTCTCCTCATTTCCGCCCCCTTTCTTTTCTTGTCTCTCCTGTCCCGTTTAGGCTGCCTCAAAAACGTCGTGGTGAATTCTTTCCCAGGTAGGCCATCCCACGATTGCAAGGCCTGTGTTCGAGAGTTGCATAATCCGGACAAAACCCGTGCATGTTTTGCGGGGATTGTTAAGAATTGGCCCAGTGGGCCTTTGCACTACGGAGAGTCCTCGACTTAGCACCTGCAATTGAGACCAAGATTTCTGTTGCAACGTGAAATTTGTGAATTTCGGCCCCGTTTTGTGACATTTCTTGCTGCAATTGTTAAGTGAATTACTGCATTCGTTAAATTAGTTGCGCGGTTAATTATGTGAATCTGGCTTCCCCGTTGAAATCGGCTTGTTAGGAGGTCATAAACGTGGATCATGTGAAGGGCGGCATACAAATCTAATAAATAATAATAAAATTGTTATAAATATGAGTCAGCACCTGAATTTTGATCATGTGACCACAGCCGTTGCAACGGTCGTAAGTGTGAAAAACAGCTACGTGTTACCTTTTTTCAGTCTTGTTTTAACCTTGAACGGTCACTAAATGAATGGTTGATAAGTCGAGGACTTCCTGCATAAGCTTTGGACAATTTGTTTTTACAGAAATCCCAAGAGCTGGCATGTTGTAATCGGAATACAAGACCTTTAAACCAGATTTTTCAGCAGCAAATTCTTGGTGTTTTTTTAAAAAATGGGTTTCTTATGGAATTGATGGATTTCTTATGGAACTGCATTTTGTGGAAATGACTTTTCCTATTTTGTGTGCTGTGTGGAATATAATAGATAGATGACAGATGGATAGACAGACTGGCAGACAGACAGATAGAGATGGTTGGTGATACAGAGAAAGATCATAGAGAGAGATGATGGATAATTGAAAGAGAGATATGATGGATAATAGAGAGAAGATAGATATAGATGGATGGATGGATGGATGGATGGATGGATAAATGATAGATAGATAGATAGATAGATAGATAGATAGATAGATAGATAGATAGATAGATGAGTATAGATGGTTGATGGTAGAAAGATCTTAGAGAGGTAGGTGGGTAGATACGTGGGTAGATAGGTGATGGGCAGATAGATTTTGTATGCTGTGGAATATAGTAGATAAACGGATAGACAGAGATGATAGATAGGTAGGTAGGTAGATATGGTTGATGATAGAGAGAAAGATTATAGATGATTGATAGATGAGATAGACGAATGATAGAGAGAAGATAGATAGATGATTGATAGAGATATAGATGATAGATATAAGGACAATCAGACACAGTTATCCTGTGTTATAATCCACTGCCATTCTTTCTTTCCCTCCTCTTTCCTTCATAATGACGGCCTCTCCTCCCAACGCAGACGCATCCCGGGATCTAAACCCCTTGGCAGAGGAGGAGGAAGACCCCTCCGGACGTCCTCCGTCGCCTTTCAAGGCATGTCGCAAGGAAGGTAAATTCAAGGAAGTGGGGAGGATGAAAAAGCGCCCTTGTTCTCGGCCCTGCCTCTTCTGACCTTTGACCCTTCTCGCAGCCGCGGTCTTGGAGCCTGCCCCGGAGAGCCACGGAAATGACTCTGGAGATTTCCCGCATCCTGAGCCGAAGGCGGCTGCTGCTTCTGTGGCTCCTGAGGCGTTCGTGTTTGACGTAAGTGGTGAGGAGTGTAAAACCGGGAGCGCGGGGCTCAGCGAGGAGAGCGGTTCCCGGACAGCACCAAATGGCATCCCAGGAGGGACGGGGATCAACGACGGCATGCTGGACTCTTCCCAAGCGTCTTTGGTGGAGGCAGGGGCTGAAGAGGAACACGGACGCACGGGGCCAGTGTCCCCTTGTGCCGTCGACCCGAGGTGAGGACCCCTTGTTTCCAGAGCGGGTTTGTGGGGCCGAAGTTGGAATCCCCTCAGAGGGATGAGAGGCGGAAGGGTGTGAGAGACTCAACGACAGGGGTTATCCGATGGGTCTCGTTGACCTTCCTTCCTTCCTCCTTCCTTCCTTCCTTCCTTCCTTCCTTCCTTCCTCCCTCCCTCCCTCCCTCCCATCCATCCATCCATCCATCCATCCATCCTTCTGGTTGACTCATCCTTCCATCCTTCCAAGGTAGGTAAAATGAGGACCCAGATTGTTGGAGGCAATATACAGTGGTACCGCTACCTAAAACCGCTTCTACTTACGAACCTTTCTAGATAAGAACTGGGTGTTCAATATTTTTTTTGCCTCTTCTCAAGAACCATTTTCCACTTAGAAACCCAAGCTTCCAAAACTCTAACCAGAAAAGGCAGGGAGAAGCCTCCGTGGGGCCTCTCTAGGAATCTCCTGGGAGGAAACAGGGCCGGAAAAGGCAGGGAGAAGCCTCCGTGGGGCCTCTCTAGGAATCTCCTGGGAGGAAACAGGGCCGGAAAAGGCAGGGAGAAGCCTCCGTGGGGCCTCTCTAGGAATCTCCTGGGAGGAAACAGGGCCTCCACCCTCCCTGTGGTTTCCCCAATCACACACATTATTTGCTTTTCCATTGATTCCTATGGGGAAAATTGCTTCTTCTTACAAACTTTTCTACTTAAGAACCTGGTCACGGAACGAATTAAGTTCGTAATTAGAATTACCACTGTATACCGATTCTGTAAACCGCTTAGAGAGGGCTGTAAAAGCAGGATATATGTCTAAATGATATTGCTATTGTCCTTCCTTCCTTCCTTCCTTCCTTCCTTCCTTCCTTCCTTCCTTCCTCCCTCCTTCCCTCCCTCCCTCCTTTCCTTCCTTCCGGTTGACTCATCCTTCCATCCTTCCGAGGTGGGTCAAATGAGGACCCAGATTGTTGGGGGCAAGAGGCTGATTCCGTAAACCGCTTAAAGAGGCCTGTCAAAGCACTGTGAAGCGGTATATAAGTCTAAACGCTATTGCTATTTTTAATTTGGGCCGTGGCAGCCCAACACAGGACAGCAGCTGGGCACTTTGGCTTCTGCTTCCTTTAGCTGGGGGCAGGCTGGACGGCGGGGGGAGGCAGCTGAAGAGATGGAGGAGGATGTAATTTCCATCATCCCCCCTTCCTCCACCCCCCTCCGCTCCCCGCCTTGGAAGAGTTGAGTTGGTTCCACAGAGAATGGAAAGGAGAAGTTGGCAGGCAGAAGGAATGAGAAGTGAGAACACTGGGTGGGGGAGAGTAAGGGAGGGGGGCATTTTGCAGCTTGGAAGGATGGTGGGGGGAGGTGGAGCAAGGAGTCACTGCCTGGCTGGCCTGCCCTTGAGCCAAGTTAAGCCTTATAAAGAGCATCGAGAGAGAGCAGTAAATTTTCCTTTGCATGTTTTCCTGATTTAGGGTCTTGAACTGGAGACCCCTTTCCTCCCTGCCTCATCATTTCCCCCCACATTCTGTTTGTTTATTTCGTACCTACCTACCTACCTACCTACCTTTCATCTATCATCATTCCTACCTACCTACCTCCATCTATCCATCATCACCCATCCATTGTCTATCATCTGTCTATCTGTCCATCCTGTCTGTCTGTCTATCATCTATCTAACGTCATCCTATATACATACACACATGCAAACATATATAACATAACATACATATGTACATCAATTTATCACCTGTCTGTCTGTCTCTCCCTATCCATCTATTTTCTACATAATCATCATCTTTAGTCATACATGCATACATCAATTTATCATCTGTCTGTCTGTTGCTGTCCGTCCATCCTATCTATCTATCTATCTATCTATCTATCTATCTATCTATCTATCTATCATCGCTAACCATCCATACATCCATACTTCAATTTATCATCTATCATCTATCTACTATCTATCATCCATCCATCCATCCATCATCCATCCATCAATTTATGGTCTATAATCTGTCTGTCCATCCATCCTATGTATCTTATTTTATCTATCTATCTATCTATCTATCTATCTATCTATCTATCTATCTATCTATCTATCATCGCTAACCATCCATACATCCATACTTCAATTTATCATCTATCATCTATCTACTATCTATCATCCATCCATCCATCCATCATCCATCCATCAATTTATGGTCTATAATCTGTCTGTCCATCCATCCTATGTATCTTATTTTATCTATCTATCTATCTATCTATCTATCTATCTATCTATCTATCTATCTATCATCTATCATCGTTAACCATCTATGCATCCATACTTCAATTTATCATCTATCATCTATCTACTATCTATCATCCATCCATCCTATCTATCTTATTTTATCTATCTATCTATCTATCTATCTATCTATCTATCTATCTATCTATCTATTATCGTTAACTATCCATACATCCATACTTCAATTTATCATCTATCTACTATCTAACATCCATCCATCCTATCTATCTTATTTTATCTATCTATCTATCTATCTATCTATCTATCTATCTATCTATCTATCTATCTATCTATCTATCATCGCTAACCATCCATACATCCATACTTCAATTTATCATCTATCATCTATCTACTATCTATCATCCATCCATCCATCCATCATCCATCCATCAATTTATGGTCTATAATCTGTCTGTCCATCCATCCTATGTATCTTATTTTATCTATCTATCTATCTATCTATCTATCTATCTATCTATCTATCATCTATCATCGTTAACCATCTATGCATCCATACTTCAATTTATCATCTATCATCTATCTACTATCTATCATCCATCCATCCTATCTATCTTATTTTATCTATCTATCTATCTATCTATCTATCTATCTATCTATCTATCTATCTATCTATCTATTATCGTTAACTATCCATACATCCATACTTCAATTTATCATCTATCTACTATCTAACATCCATCCATCCTATCTATCTTATTTTATCTATCTATCTATCTATCTATCTATCTATCTATCTATCTATCTATCTATCTATCTATGTTTCTATGTTTCTTTCTTTCTTTCTTTTTTTCTTTCTTTCTTTCTCTCTATCGATCATCCATCCATCCATCCATCTATCTATCTATCAGTCATCTTTCTTTTCATCTCTCTTTCTCTCTCCCAGAATTTTGGAATAAAAGCCCACTTTTTAATTAAATGTCATTCTGGGGGCTGATACTTCTTTCTCCTGTCCTTCTCCCAATCCCGTGAAAATTACATTCTTTAATATTTTGTTCCCTACAGGAGCCAGACTGCCATTGGGGGACACTAAATTCAGAATATCTCTTTTTTCCCCCTTCCCATCCTCTAGGCCAACTGATATCTGGAAACCCAGAGAGGACTGCTCGGTTTCTCTGCCCCCCAAGAGAAAAAGTACGGCAAAGGAATCCGTTAAAAGACTCCTTTCGCCGTTTACATCCAAGGATGCCCCCGTGCGGAAACGTAAAATGGGGAAGATGACAGGGTCCACGGACCCCACCACGCCTCCCGTGGAGACCCCCGCAATTTTGGAAGATAACTTGGTTCCTTGTCCCATGCCTGTTATCCTGGATGACCCACCCTCGGAAAAACCAGGAGATGAGAGTCTCAACTCAGCGGCTTCTTTTCCGCCGCCGTCCGGGAATCCCGTGGTGATGTATTTTATGGAGGATGCAGCCCTCGCCCAACACAATCCCGTTGTCCTGAACAGCGGGTCAGATTCCCAAGTATTGTCTTCGGACGCCGCGTACCTGGCGCTTTCTCCTTCTCTTGCGGGCCCTTCGATGGCGCCGTGGGATTCTCGGGAAGCAAGAGCTGGGGATGGCGTGGAAGAAGGAACCGTGTCGGCCTCCGTTCTGAGAGCCTCGAGCGATGGCATTCCCTCGGAAGTGGCAGAGATGTTCATGGAGAAAGAAGAAGAGCTGGCCAAAATGGGGGCCAGTGAGGTGGGGGCTTTAGAATTACGAGCGGAAGAGGAGGAGGAGGAGGAGAAGGGTGAGTTTGAAAAGCAGGAGAACCGGAGAGGAGACGAACACTTCGCGCCTGCCGTAGAAACCCTCCGTGGAGAAGAGGCGCACCGGATCGTAGACGAGGCAGACGGGAGCTCCCCGGGAGTTGATGTCCCTCAGGGCCAAATTTCTCCTGCGTTAGAATTACGAGCTGAGAAGGAAGAGGGGGAGAAGGTTGAGTTTGAAAGGCAGGAGAACCGGAGAGGAGACGAACACTTCGCGCCTGCCGTAGAAACCCTCCGTGGAGAAGAGGCGCACCGGATCGTAGACGAGGCAGACAGGAGCTCCCCAGGAGTTGATGTCCCTCAGGGCCAAATTTCTCCTGCGTTAGAATTACGAGCTGAGAAGGTTGAGTTTGAAAGGCAGGAGAACCAGAGAGGAGATGAACAATCCGTGCCTGCCGTAGAAACCCTTCCTGGAGAAGAGCTGCACCGGATCATAGATGTGGCCGACAGGAGCTCCCCGAGAGTTGACGTCCCTCAGGGCAACATTTCTCCTCCGTCGTTCTCACCGGAAATACAACTGGTGATGGAGGACGAGGAAAGCAGGCCCAGATCGGAGGTTCACTCTTCATCGATGGGTAGGGAAAACATGGCCGGGGAGTTTTTGTGTGACGTACCCCGTTGCCCTCCTTCTGATGGGCCCGACCTGGAGGAAGGCAAGAAGAGGGACCCGGGAGTTGAAAAAGGGGCTCCCCAAAGTCCTTTAGAAGAAGCAAAGCTCCAGAGGTTGGAAAGTGAGGATGAGGGAGAGGGGCACAAGAGGGACGCAGAAGGAAGCGGAGTCTCCGGACAGACCGAAATGGAGCCTACTGCAACCGAGGAAGATGGAGGCCAAGATGGCCGCCGGAAGAAACTTTCAGAAGAAGTCCTAGAAGATGTAATGCCGGAGGAACCCGACGTCTGTCTCAATGACAGCCCGGAGTCTTTGGACCAAACACATCTGGACAGTCCAGAGGCTTGTGACTTGGGGTCACCTTGCAGTAGTGATCCCCAGAATATCCCCTCCGGCCAAACTCTGCCAGACCGCGAAGAAGAAGATGGTTTAACCCAAAGACCTACAGAGACAGAAGCGGCCCTCTTGGGTGTGCCCCATGCCTCCGGCCCGCCTGTATCTCAGGATTCGGCCCTGCCTGCCCCAGATCCCCGTATGAGTAGTGGACCCTCCCAAGATGCCCCGGTGCTGAGCCCCGTCTCCTGTATCACAACCCCCGAAGGGAAAGACCAGGTATAGCCGGCCGTGGTCCATCCTCTTCCTTTCTTCCGTGGCGGCTTCTCTTGAGCCCAACAAGCCCTTCAATTAATTCAGGTTGGGGTCGATGGTGACTTCTTCTTGGCCTAGCGGCAATATTGTGGGTACCACCACCACTGCCACAAGGAGGGGAGGGAGGGCAGCGGGTGGGTGGTCTGAAAAAGATGCCAAAACGTCTTAATTTGACGGCTTCCTATCACGCCAGCAACTTCAAGCATGGAAGTTGTGTGCCTGGTGTTACGACAGCCAGCATGGTGAATAGTCCTTGATTTACGACCATTGGTCGAACAAAGGGTTTGAAGCTGGAAAAGTGATTCATGACTTGTCCTCGATGTTACGCCCATCGTACCTTGCCTGTGGTCATAATTTAGGAGCCCATTTTACAACCTTTCTTGCCTCTGTCATTAAGTGAATCACTCCAATTTTTAAATTCATCACACGGTTGTTAAGTGAATCCAGCTCCCCCCCTTGATTCGGCTTGTCAGACGGTCGCAAAAATTGGGATCGCGTGACACCCTTCCGGCTCACGGCAACCGTCATAAATATGAGTCATTGGCCAAATATCTGAATTTTGATCACGTGACCACCAACGGTCATAAATCGCTTGTCAAAGTTCCAAATAGCATCGATAGGCCGAAGCCATAGTTTGAGTTAGAGAGACCTCGGCCTGCCATCGCTATTTTCAGTCCCCATTGTAACTTCAGTCACTAAACGGACGGTCGTAAATCAAGGATTACTTGTATTCATTAATAATAAAAAAAGAAGGCCGCCCCTTGTTAGTATTGGGGATTTTGAGCTCACAAAAATTCTTTCAATTTTGGCTTTTTCCTCTTCTCAGGCCGAGTCTCTCAGCAGCCCCGCTCTGGTGAACGCCAGCCATTGCCTGCTACAATGGTGCCAGGAAGTGACGGCCGGCTATCGCGGCGTCCGCGTGACCAATTTCACCACCTCCTGGCGCAACGGTCTGGCTTTCTGTGCCATTCTGCACCACTTCCATCCGGAGGAGATGTGAGTAGTGATGAGAAACCGACTCTTGCCGATCTGCAAGCGGTAGTAGATTTCAGGTAGTCCTTGGCTTAGGACCACAATTAAGCCCCAGGTTTCTGTTGCTAAGGCGAGACATTCGTTCAGTAAGTTTTGCCCCATTGTATAACCTTTCTTGCCTCGGTTGTTAAGTGAATCAGTTCTGTTGATCAATTAGAAATCCAGTTGTTAAGTGAATCACTTCAGCTGATGTTAGAAACCCAGTTGTTAAGTGAATCACTTCTATTGATAAGTTAGAAATCCGGTTGTTAAGTGAAATGCTTGCATGGATAAGTTAGAAACCTGGTTCTTAAGAGAATCATTTCTGTTGATAGAAGCCCGGTTGTTAAGTGAATCACTTTCACTGATAAGTTAGAAATCTGGTTGTTAAGTGAATCACTTCCATTGATAAGTTAAAAATCCGGTTGTTAAGTGAATACTTGCATGGATAAGTTAGAAACCTGGTTCTTAAGAGAATCATTTCTGTTGATAGAAGCCCAGTTGTTAAGTGAATCACTTTCACTGATAAGTTGGAAATCTGGTTGTTAAGTGAATCACTTCCATTGATAAGTTAGAAATCCGGTTGTTAAGTGAAATACTTGCATGGATAAGTTAGAAACCTGGTTCTTAAGAGAATCATTTCTGTTGATAGAAGCCCGGTTGTTAAGTGAATCACTTTCACTGATAAGTTAGAAATCTGGTTGTTAAGTGAATCACTTCCACTGATAAGTTAGAAATCCGGTTGTTAAGTGAAATACTTGCATGGATAAGTTAGAAACCTGGTTCTTAAGAGAATCATTTCTGTTGATAGAAGCCCGGTTGTTAAGTGAATCACTTTCACTGATAAGTTAGAAATCTGGTTGTTAAGTGAATCACTTCCATTGATAAGTTAGAAATCTGGTTGTTAAGTGAATCACTTCAGCTTATGTTAGAAACCCAGTTGTTAAGTGAACCACTTCCATTGATAAGTTAGAAATCCGGTTGTTAAGTGAAATACTTGCATGGATAAGTTAGAAACCTGGTTCATTTCTGTTGATAAGTTAGAAGCTCGGTTAAGTGAATCACTTTCACTGATAAGTTAGAAATCCGGTTGTTAAGTGAATCGCTTCCATTGATAAGTTAGAAATCTGGCTGTTAAGCGAATCACTTCCATCATTAAGTTAGAAATCTGGTTGTTAAGTGAATCGCTTCCATTGATAAGTTAGAAACCGGGTTGTTAAGTGAATCCCTTCGACTGATAAGTTACAAAACCAGTTGTTAAGTGAATCATTTCAGCTGATAAGTGAGAAACCTGGTTGTTAAGTGAATCACTTCCGTTGATAAGTTAGAAACCTGGTTGTTAAGTGAATCTGGCTTCCCCATTGTCTTTGCTGGTCGGAAGGTCGCAAATAAATAGGCGTCAGTGGCCAAAGGTCTGAATTTTGACCACAGGATTGTGGAAACGCAACAATGGCCGTAAATGTGAAAAACGTCCCTTTTTTTCAGTGCCGTTGTAACTTTGAACAGTCACTAATTGAACTTTGTAAATCGGGACCCCCTGTATTCCCCTTTACCCAATAGAAATGAATTATTTGAGGATGTTTACAACAATATTCACATTTTTCCTCCTCTTGTTTTTCCCCTTCAGCAACTACGAAGCGCTGGATCCCCTGGACATCAAAGAGAACAATAAACTGGTGAGTTGGGTTTTGAATTTGCTACGCGGTCTTGTCGGGCGGTTGCGAAAGACGTTGATTCTTTCTCCCTTTCCTGCGTTTTTCCAGTGGCCAAAAATCATTCCCCTTTCCCGGAATTGCTTTTTGAAAGGAAAATCTAGATGAGAAACGAAGAAGTGAGCAATCCAGATTTTTAGGGGGTAGGTGGGGGGTAAGGGACAGTTGTGGCCTTAGTTCTTCCACCTGTAAAATGGGCAGACTTTCAAAATGACCTCACACAACACGGAAGAATCTTGGAAAACATTTTGGGACTGGAGGAAGCGATGGACAGTTGCTAAGGAAGAGCAGATCATTAAATTAATTATTAAATTATTAATGTTATTAAATAGCAATGACATTAAACATCTCTTGACAAGATGATGGATAAATCTAAAAAAAAATTTTTAATTTGGAATTTGTCTTAAAGACTAGGAAACATAGAAGATAGAAATTGAGAAAATATTATTATGCATACCGTCACATAATATAATCCACTATAATTACTATGTACATGTAAATGTTAGAAGTTGGAAGATTACTCCAAAAGTCAGTAAGAGTTGTAATACTAAAAAGGGCAAGAGATGATGGATAGATATAGAATACTTTGGGATTGGGTGGCATAGAATAAATTAAATACTTTTTAATATGGGATTAATTTTATTAAAAATTAGAAAACCGAGGTGAAAATTGGAAATTTGGGAAAATATTATGATGCATATTGTCATATAAAATATAACTTATTACAATTACTAAATATACGTAAATGTTAGAAGTTGAAAGAGTACTACTATAATATATATATATATTACATATATAATAATATATACAGTAATTTATATTATATTATATTATGTATTACATTACATTATTAAATATATTAAATATAACTTACTACAATTACTAAGTGTACGTAAATGTTGAAAGGGTACTACTGTACTATAGATATAGTGTTAAACAGTATTATTGCTATTAGTATTAAGTATAAAGTAAAATAACCTAGACAATATACAGTTAGCTATGTAATTATGTATGTTAAAGAAAAACTATAAATAAAATTTTTAAAAAGAGAGTCGCTTGGAAGAGGAGATAGGTGGTATTATATTATTATTATATTATATTGTATTATGTAATACATTACATTATTAAATATATTAATAATACATTATATATATATATTATATATATATATACACACACACACACACACACACACACACACACATACATATATAAATACATACATATTTATACAGGGAGTTATCGACTTACAACAGTTCGTTTAGTGACTGTTCAAAGTTACAACCAGTAGCAGCGATTTTTCGAGTCTTCGGAGAGGGGCAGCATACAAGTCTAATAAATTATTATTATTATTATTAATAATAATTATTATTATTTTTACATTACGACTGGTAACACCCCCAACATCACGTTGACGTTGGGGTGTTGCGATTCGCTTAACAACCATGTGGCAGGAAAAGTCTGAAAACGGGGCATCATTCACCAGTGTCTCTAAGCTTAGCAACAGAAATTGTTGTCATAAGTTGAGGACTGGGTATATTTTCCTGCTGGGAAAGAGGCCCTGGATTCTGAGTGTGTTTCTTCCTCCTTCTCTTATTAGGCCTTCGATGGCTTTGCCACGTTGGGCATCTCGCGGCTGATGGACCCGGCGGATATGGTTTTCCTGACGGTGCCCGATCGGTTGATCGTAATGACGTACCTTTGCCAGATCCAGGCGTTTTTCACTGGGCAGGAACTCAAGGTGGTGCAGTTTGCCAGCCATAGTAGTGGGACTACTTACAAAGTGGGCAAATTCGACACAGATCCCTCGGGAACCATCGACCCGGCGGTGTTCTACTCCCAACATCTGCGAAGTGACGCAGAGAAGCCGGAAGCCCAGGGGGATTCTGGGAAAGCCACTGACCTCCCAGAGGATTCTGGGAAACTTAAAGAGGCGAACGAAGCAAAGACTTCCGGGAACGAAGCTATTGCGGAGACTGTCCCGCGCGTGGAGAGCGAGGCGCAGGTGGGCGTGAAGCCGAACAGCTCGGGAGTAACTAGCAGCGTCATCTCCGTAGGGCCGGAAGTCAAAAATGGCGTTGCCCCTGAAGGAAATAAAACAATATTTCTTGGTCCGGCGGATGATAAACCCCACGCGGAAATCTCCAAACCCGACAGGTTGATCAACGGTGCCCCTCCGGCTTTGGAACGGGAGGATTCTGGGGGAGAAACCCCAAGGCATGATGGGAAAGGCCTGGCCAACGGCTCCTCGGTTGTCTCCAACCAGGACCCGGGGGATTCTGGGAAAAGCGAGGCGGATGCGGAAAAGGTCGGTAAGGAAGAGATGATGGTGGCACCTCCGCGGTTCAAACGGCTTGCTTCCCGGGGCAGTGTGGAGCGCCCCCTGCAGCGCGCCCCCTCGACGGGCACTGCAGGCCCCGTACCACCACCCCGAGCTCACTCCATCAAGTCCGCCTTTGCTCACATGCGTGATGCAGACCTGGTGAAGAAGCGACGGTCGCGGTTGAAGAGCGAGTCTCTCTCGGTGGATGACGCAGAAGGAGGTGGTCAAACAGAGGAATCCACCCAGAGATTTACAATAGTGAGTGGTATCTGGAGGGCGATTTGGGAAAAAAGTTAGGCTAATGCATTGTTGATTTTTTTTGATGCAAGTACGGTGGTACCTCTACTTACGAACTTAATTCGTTCCGTGACCAGGTTCTTAAGTAGAAAGGTTTGTAAGAAGAAGCATTTTTTCCCATAGGAATCAATGTAAAGCAAATAATACGTGCGATTGGGGAAACCACAGAGAGGGTGGAGGCCCTCTTTCCTCCCAGGAGATTCCTAGAGAGGCCCCACGGAGGCTTCTTCCCGCCTTTTCCAGCCCCATTCCCTCCCAGGAGATTCCTAGAGAGGCCCCACGGAGGCTTCTCCCCACCTTTTCCATCCCCGTTTCCTCCCATGAGATTCCTAGAGAGGCTCCACAGAGGCTTCTCCCTGCCTTTCCAAGTTACAGTTTCGGAGGCTCGGGTTTGTAAGTGGAAAATGGTTCTTGAGAAGAAGCAAAAAAATCTTGAACACCCGGTTCTTATCTAGAAAAGTTCGTAAGTAGAGGCGTTCGTAGGTAGAGGTACCACTGTACTCCTCGACTTGGCGACCACAGTCGAGCCCAAACAACTGTCTTGCTAAGCAAGACAGTCGTTAAATGAGTTTTGTCCTGTTTTACGACCTTCCTCTCCAGAGTTATTTGAGTGAATCATTGTGAGGTTAGTGTTGTGAGTATTCCTTGCCAGCCTCAGGAAATGTCAGATTCTGAGGGTGAGGAAATGGAAGCTTTAGTTTACCCTGATTTAAGAAGGTTATCAGAAGACAGTGAGGACGAGAGCGTAGGAGACAATGATTTAGAAGTTAGCATGGAAAGTAGTTCATCTTCAGATAATGGGGGGATAACTGACAGCCCATGGGTTAATTCTAGGTTCAGGAGGTTCGCTAAAAGAAGAGAAGAAATTACTGGGAAAAATATTTGGATCTGCAGTTGTTAGAATTGTGTAAAAGGTGAGACTTAATTTCCAGAGATGATCGGAAGAGATGCTTGCTTTTGGACAAACTGCGTAGTTGAAATATGGCCTGAATTCCTAGCTCCAGAAAAGTACGCTTTTAATAAACCATGACAAACTGTGCTAATTTAGATTAGAAAGAACTCTGAACAAAACCTAATAATACTGAGACACCCCTACGCTTGTTGGAGAGATTTATAGCTTTGCATCTTCAGCTCATTAGCTTGGAATGTGACTTTGCATCGTAAGATTTATCTTGCAACGCTTGCAACGTGTAATTGTTACCAACTCGTCAGTGTAAAAGAGAATAAAAGAGTTACTTGTTTGAAAAATCAAAGCCTTGAGAAGAGAGGTGTGGATTTGCATCAGCTAGACCAGAACATACAGCTTTTCTTGCCACAGTTGTTAAGCGAATCACTGCAATTCTTCAATTGGTAACCCGGTTGATACGTGAATCTGGTTTGCCCCTGAGCTTTGCTTGTCAAATGCTCACCAAAGGGGATCCCAGCAACCAGTTAGGTCCCGCAGAGTTGGCCTTCTCCACGTCCCGTTGACTAAACAGTGTCGTTTGGCGGGACCCAGGGGAAGAGCCTTCTCTGTGGCGGCCCCGACCATCTGGAACCTGCTCCCCCCGTAGATTAGAATTGCCCCCACCCTCCTTGCCTTTCGTAAACTCCTTAAAACCCACCTCTGCCGTCAGGCATGGGGGAATTGAGACATCTCCCCCAGGCCTATACAGTTTATGCATGGTATGTTTGTGTGTATGTCTTGCTTTTTAATCAGGGGTTTTAGTTACTTTTAAATATTAGATTTGTTGTATATTGTTTCATAAATCTAATAAATCTAATCTAATCCCCCGACCTGTCATAATTAAGAGTCAGTCACCAAGCACCCGGATTTTGACTGTGGCGATGCGGCAACGGTCGAAAGTCCCTTTTGTTCAGTACCGTTGTAACTTGGAACGGTCACTATACAAACGGTTGTAAGTGGAGGACTGCCTCTGTGGTTTGCTGGGATCGAATGCTCTCTGGGTTGAGAATCAATGCCTCTTATTCTCCTTTATCCAGGACAATGTTTGCAACGAGGGGATAAAAGCCCGACAAACGAAACAACCAGGTGAGTTGGGGAGGGGGCAGGAGTCTACAATTGCAAATAAATATTGCTGAGGACAATAGCCTTAATAGGACAATAGTTTGTGTCATGAGATTCACAAGGGACACACCAGTAACAGGATATACAGTACTGTATTTTTCAGAGTATAAGACGCACCTTAGTTTGGGTGGAGGAAAATAGGTCGGCTTCAGCACATTATCTTATCCTCTGGTTAGGGCTAAATAAAAATACTTGGGGGAGTAGCAATGAAAACAAACCTGCAAAGACTTAGGGCTGAAAAAAAACCTTTGGAGGGAGTAGCAATGAAAAAATCCTGCAAGGCAGGAAGATTGTTAGCACCTCCTTAGGGCTGAAAAAACATTTTTCGGAGAGAGTAGTAATGAAAATAAGCCTGCAAAGATTTACAGCTGGAAAAAAAAACTTCTTCAAAGGGAGTAGGAATGAAAAAATCCTGCTAGCCAGCAAGATGTTTAGTACCTCCTTAGGGCTGGGAAAAAACCTCTTTTGGAGGGAGTAGCAATGAAAACAAACCTGCAAGCTGGGAAGATCTTTAGCACCTTCTTAGGGCTGAAAGAAAAAACCTTTTTCAGAGGGAGTAACAATGACACAAGCCTGCAAGTCAGGAAGATCTTTAGCACCTCCTTAGGGCTGAAAACACCTTTTTCAGAGGGAGTAACAATGAAACAAGCCTGCAAGTCAGGAAGATCTTTAGCACCTCCTTAAGGCTGAAAACACCTTTTTCAGAGGGAGTAACAATGAAACAAGCCTGCAAGTCAGGAAGATCTTTAGCACCTCCTTAAGGCTGAAAAAAACCTTTTTTCAGAGGGAGTAACAATGACACAAGCCTGCAAGTCAGGAAGATCTTTAGCACCTCCTTAGGGCTGAAAAAACCTTTTTCAGAGGCAGTAACAATGACACAAGCCTGCAAGTCAGGAAGATCTTTAGCACCTCCTTAGGGTTGAAAAAAACCCTTTTTTCGGAGAGAGTAGCAATGAAAACAAGCCTGCAAAGACTTAGCACCTCCTTAGGGCTGGGGAAAAGCCCTTCATCAGAGGGAGTAGCAATGAAAACAAGCCTGCAAGTCAGGAAGATGTTTAGCACCTCCTTAGGGCTGAAAAAAACCTTTTTCAGAGGGAGTAACAATGAAACAAGCCTGCAAGTCAGGAAGATCTTTAGCACCTCCTTAGGGCTGAAAAAAACGTTTTTCAGAGGGAGTAACAATGAAACAAGCCTGCAAGTCAGGAAGATCTTTAGCACCTCCTTAGGGCTGAAAAAAACCTTTTTTTCGGAGAGAGTAGCAATGAAAACAAGCCTGCAAAGACTTAGCACCTCCTTAGGGCTGGGAAAAAGCCCTTCATCAGAGGGAGTAGGAATGAAAAAATCCTGCAAGCCAGGAAGATCTTTAGTACCTCCTTAGGGCTAAAAAAAACCCCTTTTTTGGTGGGAGTAGCAGTGAAAACAAACCTGCAAGCCGGGAGGAATTGGGAAGATTGTTAGGGCTGAAAAAACAAAACGCTTTGAAAAAGCTACATTCAGAGCATAAAATACCTGTATTTTCAGCCTCTTTTAGAGGGGGAAAAGGTGCGTCTTATACTCCGAAAACTACGGCACTATTTAAAAATTGCCAAGACTAATCTTTGCTTTCTTCCATGTAGCTTCTCCCATCGTTCTTTCCTCGTCCGAGCAACCTCTGGACTCCGAGTTGAAAAACAGCAACCACGAAGAAGAAATTCTAGTAAGAGGCAGAATGAGAGCCTTAGGATGAGGGGAGAGTTGATGGTTTCTTTCGGAGAGAATAAGCAGTTTGGCCTAGTGGTAAAAGCATGAGGCTAGAAAATGGAGGGTCTGAATTCTAATTCCACCTTAGGCTGAGTGACTGGGCCAATTACCAGGAGACAGTGAGTTCTTGTCCCGCCTTAGGCATGAAAGCTGGCTGGGTGACTTTGAGCCAATCACCAGGAGGCAGTGAGTTCTAGTCCCGCCTTAGGCATGAAAGCTGACTGGGTAACTTTTGGCCAATCACCAGGAGACAATGAGCTCTAATTCTACTTTAAGCATCACAGCCGGCTCGGTGACTGAGAGTTCTAGTCCTGCCTTAGGCCTGAAAACTGTGAGAGTTCTAGTTCTACTTTATGCATCACAGCCAGCTGGGTGACTTTGGGCCAATCACCGGGAGACTGAGAGTTCTAGTCCCTCCTTAGGCCTGGGTGACTTTGGGCCAATCACCAGGAGACAATGAGTTCTAGTTCTGCTTTAAACATCACATCCAGCTGGGTGACTTTGGGCCAATCACCAGGAGACTGGGAGTTCTAGTCCCGCCTTAGACATGAAAGCTGGCTGGGTGACTTTGGGCCAATCACCAGGAGACTGGGAGTTCTAGTCCCGCCTTAGACATGAAAGCTGGCTGGGTGACTTTGGGCCAATCACCAGGAGACTGGGAGTTCTAGTCCCGCCTTAGACATGAAAGCTGGCTGGGTGACTTTGGGCCAATCACCAGGAGACTGGGAGTTCTAGTCCCGCCTTAGACATGAAAGCTGGCTGGGTGACTTTGGGCCACTCACCAGGAGACGGTGAATTCTAGTTCCGCCTTAGGCATAAGGACTATCTGGGTGATTTTGGGCCAATCAGCAGATAACAGTGAGTTCAAGCCCTGCCTCAGACCAATAAAGTCAGTTGGGTAACTCTAGGAGGCTGTGAGTTCCAGTCCCGCCTTAGCCATGAATATCCAGCTTTGTGACTTGGTCCCTTTCTCTGTCTTAGCCCATCCCACCTCACAGGGTTGTCGCCGCAGGGAAACACAGGAGGAGAAAGATGTGTTGGATACATTAGCCAGCTTGGGTTGTTCGTAAAAATAATTATAACAGGGAGATATAAATAAACAATTTAAAAAACCCAAAAAAACATTTCTTCAAGGTCTAACCACGGAGCGATAAGGTTGAGCTGAAAAAAATAAAAATAAAAATCCAGCTGTAAAATTAAATTAACTCCAGGAAGTTTGGCCAGGAAGGAAGTTGGCAGGCTGATCTTTTGTAAAACAGGAATTGTAAAACAAAGTGAATACAAGCCTAACATCTGAGCTCTTTGTTTTGCTTTCTGGGGTCCAGAGTTCCTTTTTTTTCTTTTGCTATTAATTTGTGGATAATATTTTTTATTTTTTTTCTCTCCACGTACCTTCATCCAATACAATATACCTTCTATTTTCAGTACAATCAAAAGAAATAGATTGTTAATAAGTCATATATAATTTTTAAAAATTCTTAATTCAAACCTATTTAATTTCAGAATAAATAATTTCTCCTCACTGCCAAACTTTCTAATTTTGTCAATTATCTTCTAATTAAATTTCATTGTTAATGTTCCTTTAAATATTTAATAAAAGCAATATCTCTGACATCTTAAACACTAAGCTGTAGTGCCTCCTTCCTCTCTTTATACATTTTTCTAAAAAAAACAACAACCCTTAAGTAATCTCTATTATTAAAATCTAAAGAAACAAACAAAATCAAGCAAATTTCAATCTTTTCCCTATCCTTCTTGGTGATACAGTATATATTTACTAACTGCACATGTTCAATTTTACTCCATACTCAATTAGCACTTATTAATTTCATTTCCACATTTCTTACTTTCTTATATTCTTGTATTTCATCCAATTAAATCATTACAAATACTTATAACTCTTTGCTATTAATTGGGAAGCCAGGCCCCACAGCACATATCTGATCACATTCAATTAAAATTTAAAGATTTACGATGTGAATTAATTCAGTTTAAATTTCAAACTGTAGCATTGCACTGAATTTACTTTCAGTTTTTAAAAATTCAAATGAAACTTAAACTGAACTCGAGTTTAAAAATCTAGCATTAAAACTAATTTCATTTCGAATTTAACATTTAAAGGATTTTCCTGAACGACCATGTGATTTATTTAATAACCACGGTGATTTGCTTTTAAATATCTTGGCTAAAAAAGTTTGTAAAATTGAGCTTAGCAACTGAAATTCTGGTTCCCAAATACCATCGCAACACTTCCTGCATACTTAGAGATCATTTAGTCCAACCCTATGGTGCCCAAGCTACAGTGACACCAATTCAAATTTCTCTTTGGGGTTTACCCAACATGTTCAAACACCAAATGAGTATTTTTGTAAAGATATTTGCAAAAATAGCAACTTGGAAGCTCAAAATCCCTTCAGTATTCTTGAGAAATTCTGCTTTTTCGAACCCGGAAAGTTTCTAGCCCTCTTGAGGTCTGAGAACACGAGCTCCTGGCGAAGGGCATCTCGTGATGCCCGTCAGATCATGTGGACATTGAGCAACTGTTGTTGACGTTTCCTTCCTCTCTTTGTGGGCTGAAGGAAAAAGAAGAACAAGACACTGTTTTGTTGTGATCACGAGTTCAAATTCAGAGAGAACGATCTTTCCCCCTTCCCCTTTTTCTGGGCAGAGCTGAGATGCCCAGGAGGATTGTCTGTTTAAACAGGACAGGAAACAATTCATTTCACAACTGAACTGCAAGAACTCTGCGTGACCTCAGCCTTGGAAAAGCCATTCCCAATTCCCATGGACAATTTCTCCAGATCAGAGGGAAAAAATATTAAGGAAAAGAAAATAAATCAATTGCAAAATGAGGGAATGCAATTGATAGATGTTTTTCTTTCTTTCTTTTAAGACATTACCTTGAGGACTAGAACCATCATTTTTTAAAATCAGAAGCCATACTTGTGTCACCATATTTATTTATTTATTTTATTTTATTTTATTTATCAGATTTGTATGCCGCCCCTCTCCGTAGACTCGGGGCGGCTAACAACAACAATAATACAATGTAAACAAATCTAATATTTAAGTTAATTTAAAAACCCCAATTTAAGAAACCAATCATACATACAGACATACCATGCATACATTTTATAAGCCTAGGGGGAAGGGAAAGTCTCAATTCCCCCATGCCTGACGACAGAGGTGGGTTTTGAGGAGCTTACGAAAGGCAAGGAGGGTGGGGGCAACTCTGATATCTGGGGGGAGTTGGTTCCAAAGGGTCGGGGCCGCCACAGAGAAGGCTCTTCCTCTGGGTCCCGCCAAACGACATTGTTTAGTTGAAGGCGGTCCCGGAGATATTCTGGTCCGATGCCATGAAGGGCTTTGTAGGTCATAACCAACACTTGAATTGTGACCGGAAACTGATCGGCAACCAATGCAGACTGCGGAGTGTTGGTGTAACATGGCAGACATGCCCAGAAGCCAGAATCTATTGGGGGGGAGGGTCCAGAGATGGTTAACCAAGATTACAACACAAAAAAAATAGAGTTAAAACTGAAAATGGTCTTATTAGGTATTATGGATGAAAGCAAAAACAGAAATAACTAGTATCTCATTATATTTATTTATTTATTCATTCATTCATTCACTTTTTTTTAATGCCGCCCTTCTCCTTAGACTCAGGGCGGCTTACAACATGTTAGCAATAGCACTTTTTTAACAGAGCCAGCCTATTGCCCCCACAATCTGGATCCTCATGTTACCCACCTCGGAAGGATAGAAGGCTGAGTAAACCTTGAGCCGGTGATGAGATTTGAACTGCTGACCTGCAGATCTAGCGGTCAGCTTTAGTGGCCTGCAGTACTCATGGCAACCAGGATTACATTAAAGCCCAACTTTGGAGAAAAGAAACAGCCCCTACTAACCTAACAATTATAAATAAGATTTTAGAATGTGCAGAAATGAACAGATTAACTATGCAAATAAAAGATAATATATATAATTATATATTGTTTTATCACTGTTGTGAGCTACCCCGGGTCTGCGGAGAGGGGCGGCATACAAATCTAAATAATAATAATAATAATAATAATAATAATAATAATAATAATAATAATAATAATGAAACCGATTTGTACAACATTCAGTCCAAATGGTATGGACTGGTTGGATTGCAAAAACAAAACAAAATGAGATGTTTTACACGCAGATAAATAAAGAGATACATAACTAACTGAAATAGGGATAAAACTTAAAATAAAAAATTGTAACAAATGTAATAAATGTTTTAAAGTATGAAATTAAGAATAACAGTGGTGTAAAAATACAACGATAGGTTAAGACTGCTAAAGGAACAATAATTAGATATTAATTGGTTCATCGAGTTATGTGGTTTGTTAGGTTATGTCTTTTGTAGAGGTTGTTGTTACGTGACCTGTGCCTTCTTTTTCTCGACCGTAGAAATTTCAAGACACCAGCCAGTACGTGGTCGCCGAACTGCGGGCGCTGGAAAACGAACAGAAGCAGATTGACGGGCGGGCAGCGGTGGTGGAGAAGGAGCTGCGGGGCCTGATGGAAACAGGTGAGGCAAAAACAACAGCAGCAGTTGGCAGATGTTTCCAGGTGTGCCCTTGGCTGTTGGGGCCTGTCGGACGCCGGCCCTTTCAGCAGCCGAATCAGAGGCGGCGGCATGGGAGTATGTAACTCATGTGAGGCTTGCAATGGTCGTTAAGTGTGAAAAAACGATCTTAGTGCACTTTTTTCACTGCTGTTGCAAATTGGTCACTAAACGAACTGTTGTAAATCGAGGGCTACTTCTAATTGGTGGGAGTGAAACCCCCGGGCGCTATAGTCCACTTTAGAATGTCAGAAAATGAGATTACAAATATAGTCACCTTGGGATTCTGCTGCCATCTACTGTCTGATTGTGGGACTGCACAAACATCATAGAATCACAGAAGATTGACGGCAGAAAAAGACCTCATGGTCCATCTAGTCTGCCCTTATACTATTTCCTGTATTTTATCTTAGGATGGATCTGTGTTTATCCCAGACGTATTTAAATTCAGTTCCTGTGGATTTACCAACCACGTCTGCTGGAAGTTTGTTCCAAGCATCTACAACTCTTTCAGTAAAATAATATTTTCTCACCTTTCTTCTGACCTTATTTATTATTTATTTATTTATTTATTTTTGGTCTGATTTAAAATACTGTATCAGAATTCTGTACCAGGCATAGTTTCCATGGAGCAGCATCATTATTATAAGGTGTAGAAAATATACTGGTGATATTAAGAAAACAGTAATTACCACATACATTGAAAATGTAAAACTAATGTAGTAGCAAAAATGCTTCTATATCAGAAACTTTATGTCATTGAGCAAAACGAAGCATTGGAATTGGCACATCAAACTCCATAAAACAGACATATGTCCTTTGCTGATTATTTTTTTCTGTTGACTAGTGGAGGTCTTATTTTTCGGGAAACAGGGAACCTCAAGTGATCTTTTCTGTAGGGATGAGAGTTAGATGCTCAGAGGTCCAGGCAGACCAATGGGGTCGGGCACTAGAAGCCAATGGTCACCCACCCATCTTTCCTTGTTTTCCCCTTTTAGGTGCAAATAAATTGAAGGAGGAAGAATTGATCCAGGAATGGTTCACCCTGGTCAATAAGAAGAACGCCCTGATCCGGAGACAGGACCAGCTACAGCTGTTGTGAGTAGGAGAAAGAGACAGCACGGTCCAATTACACTTACATATACAGGTAGTCCTTGGAGGGGTGTGGTGGCCTATGGGTTGGAGCTCTCGCCTCCCAATCAGGAGGCTGTGAGTTCGATCCTGGCACCCGAGTTGGACATTGGGGAGGATGGCGAGGACACGGGGCCAGAGGCAAAGGTTCCGGGCCTTTGGAACCTCCAGCACCTCATAGCACGGATGAAGAAAAAGAGTTTTCTCTTCTTTTTGATGCACGAGTTCGCAGGGCTTCCAAGAGACAGGAACGGTTATTTCAGAGGAGATCTTCTCGAGAGTAAGACTGGGGGCTAATTGGCCACTCCCCTAGCCTACTTAAGGGCAGCAGAGGCAGCTGAAAGGCTGCAGGAAACAATAATTTAGACTTGGGCATCGGTCCTGAGGTGTCTTGTGAATCCCTGCTTCTCTGCTTCAGATTCCTTATCATGGAAGACTCTTTGCCAAACCTTTTTGAACTGACACCAGGATTGCTTTTGGATTTGTGCATGTGCCTCCACCACTAAGCCAGTTATTAGCAGTTGGTTCATTGATTAAATAAAGTCCATTCAAATGGGGCGCGTTGATAACCGAGGGACGGAACAGAGGGCACCTGGCCCCTAAACGCTCAACTCCATTCAGTTGCGCGGACTCTCATAGGAATCAATGTAAAAGCAAATAATGCGTGCACTTGGGGAAACCACAGGGAGGGTGGAGGCCCTGTTTCCTCCCAGGAGATTCCTATAGAGGCCCCACGGAGGCTTCTCCCTGCCTTTTCCAGCCCTGTTTCCTCCCAGGAGATTCCTAGAGGGGCCCCACGGAGGCTTCTCCCTGCCTTTTCCAGCCCTGTTTCCTCTCAGGAGATTCCTAGAGAGGCCCCACGGAGGCTTCTGCCAGCCTTTTCCAGCCCTGTTTCCTCCCAGAAGATTCGTAGAGAGGCCCCACGGAGGCTTCTCCCTCCCTTTCTGGCCCTGTTTCCTCCCAGGAGATTCCCAGAGAGGCCCCACAGAGGCTTCTCCCCACCTTTTCCGGTTACAGTTTCGGAGGCTCGGGTTTGTAAGTGGAAAATGGTTCTTCAGAAGAGGCAAAAAAATCTTAAACGCCCAGTTCTTATCTTTAAAAGTTTGTAAGTAGAGGTACCACTGTACGTCTTAGGTAAAAGGTACCACTGTACTTTCTTAGACTAATGTGGTTTTGAACCAAAAAGAAGCACAGTTTCTTTTTATGAGGGTGGAAAGACATGAAAAAACAAGATATCATTCAGTGCTCTAATGTAAAAGACAATCCTGGGATTTCCCATTTTTATATTTTGAACCTGTACAAATAGGCTTTTCAGGTAAGACATTCTAAGAGATTGCATCAGTCTACAACAGAAAACAATATTATCTCCTTGAACAGCCTCTTCAAATAAAGCAAATACAAAAAAATCGAGGAAAAAAAATTGCAGAAGCTACCAAACATTAACAATGCTTAAATTTTTTTTAAAAAAGGAAGCATGATGAACTTTTTAGTAAACCAGTTTTTTTGACACTTACTAGTTTACAACAAAAGTAAATATTTACAGTCTATAAGAATATAAACCGAGATAATCATATATTCAAATGAAGGCTAGCACTGAGAGGCTTTAAGAAAATTATTCAAGGTGGTGAAATCAAATAAAGGGAACACTTAAAAAACAGAATATAACTCCAAGTAAATCAAACTTCTGCGAAATCAAACTGTCCACTTAGGAAGCAACACTGACTGACCGTCAATTTCACATGCTGTTGTGCGAATGGAATAGCTGTGCAAATGAAATATTCAATGAGAATATTTCATTCATTCAGATCTAGGATGTGTTGCTTGAGTGTTGGGCCTGAGACTTGTATGCGGCTTCTATTTTCCCAGGATTGAAGAGCAAGATCTGGAGCGACGGTTCGAACTCCTGAGTCGTGAACTTCGCGCCATGATGGCCATAGAAGGTGAGGGCTGGACTCTCAGCCGGATGGAGGAACCAACCCCCCCAACCCCTTGAGAGAGAAAAAAAAGGGCCTTAGGGCTCATCATAACTTCCTGGAACAAAAAAGCTCAAGGAGGTTGGCATTTAGGCCTCCAGAGGGCCTATCCTACAGGGGTGTTGTAGTAATTCAGATCAATTCAGATCCGAGAGAAAGGTCTCCTGTTTGAACGGTGGGTTGGGCTGGATGACCTCCAAGGTCCCTTCCAAGTCTGAGGAGACTTGGAGACTTCTGAGGAGGAGGAGGAGGAGAGAAGGGTCTCCTACTTGACTAGGGCTTTGGCCTAGAATCCATCTGGTGGTGATCTAATTCTAACCCACATTTTTCACATTTTATCAAGTTGAAGGGTGTGGTTTACTTTATCAAATGCCTTATTGAAGTCCAAAACTAAATTATATCCAACTAAGGAGAAATTTCCTAACGGTTTAACCATCACCAGAACAACTTGCTTCTAGAAGTTGTGAATGCACCATCACTGGAGGTTTTTAAGAACAGAGTGGACATCCACTTGTCTGAAATGATAGTCTGCTTCCTGACTAAGCAGGGGGGTTGGACTAGAAGACCTCTGAGGTCCCTTCCAGCTCTATGGAAGTCTACGGAGAGGGGCGGTATACAAATCTGATAAATAAATAAAATAAAATAAATATTCTGAATTGGGGGGAAAAAATTGAATCATTCGGCTGTTTGTATATTTGCTTTTCTGCCTGACTCGGTCAGGGAAGGCAGCCGGAAAAATCTATTTAATGAACCTCTTGATTGAAATCCTGGGGTTTTTTTTTCTGCTCGGCAGACTGGCTCAAAACAGAAGCCCAGCGGCAAAGGGAGCAGCTCCTTCTGGAAGAACTGGTCTCACTGGTGAATCAGCGCGATGAATTAGTCAGAGATCTAGATATCAAAGAGCGTATGTAAGTTGGCGTCTTTTTCTTTTGTCTCTTCCTACGCTCTTTCTTGCCTTATTTCTTTCTTTCCTTCTATGTCCTTCTTTCCTTCTTTCTCTCTTCCTCTCCCTTGCCTTTCTCTATCCTTCCTTCCTCTCTTTTATTTCCTTATCTCTCATCCTCTCCTTTGTTTTCCTGTCTTTTCTTCTCTCTTTCTCCTTCCTTCCTCTTTCTTTCTTTTTTCTTTCCTTATCCCTTTTATTTCCTTACTTCTTCCCTTTTTTCTTTTATTCCTTTTTCTTTTTTCTTTCCCTCTTCTTTTTTTCTCTTTCCTTCCCTTTCTTTCTTTTCTCTTCCCTACTTCATTCCTCTCCTCTTCCCTTTTTTATTCCTTTCCCCCCTCTTCTTTCTTTCTTTCTCTCCTTCCTTCCTTTCTTTTCCTTTCATCTTTCTTTCCTCTTCCTTACCTCATTCCTCTCCCTCTTCCCTTTTTCTTTTATTGCTTTTTCTTTCTTTCCCTCTGCTTTTCTTCCTTCATTCCCTTTCTTTCCCCCCCCTTCTCTTTCCTTTTCTCTTTCTCTTCCTTCCTTCCTTTCTCTCTTTCTTTTCTTTTTTTCTTTTCTTTCTTTCCCACGGCCCAAATATTCTAGCTAAAAGGATACAACTAATGCGTGAGGGGTAATACTCCTTTTTAACCACTCAACTCTCTGTCTTTGGCCTCCCAAAAGTCTTCTTCCAATTTGTACTTGATTTTCAAAAGGAAGGAAATTTGAAGAGCCCGAGGAACTGGCATTTAATCTAATTTTCCTTGAAATTAAAATAGAATGGGAATACAAGTTTGGGCCAAGCTCACCTATCTTTGCCAAGCGCCTCTCATTCCCCAAAAAGGTTGTTCCTTCCTATTGCTGGTCCTTCGCTGCAGTATAGTGATGAAGGCATTAACGTACTGAACAGAATAAAAAAAGTTGGGAGAGACCTTGGAGGTCTTCTAGTCCAGCCCCCCTTCATCTTTTATCATAAGAACCTAAAAAGAGCCATGCTGAATCGGGCCAAAGCCCACCGAGTCCAGCATTCTGTGTCAGACAGTGGCCCACCCATTGTCCATGGGGATCTTGAGCAGAAAGAGAAGGCAAAACCCTCCCTTTCCCTTGACCACCAACAAATGGGACCGATGGGAATCCTGCCTGCCTCAACCACCATAGAGGCGGCACATGGACATCCGTTTCAATAATCAAAAACTCTACTCTGCTTTTGTATAAACATGGAATCAAACTTATTGCATTCTTATCATTTCCATTTTCAATAATTTTCTTAATTATCAATATTTCATATATTACCGAGCTTTCACATAATAAACTTTTTCCATTTAGGCATTATTTCAAAGCTAATAAAAGAGGAAAAAAAACATTATCCCAAAGCAGATCAATAATTCAATTTCTCATATACAATGTATCTTCAAATTTTCAATTTAAACCTTATCTCATAAACTACTATCGTTTTTAATTCAATAATTATCAAGTCGGGAATTACCCCATCTTCAATACTGTAATCTTTCCTCCTTAAAAAAAAAAGTTTGTTTATGGCTTTGGAGGGGCATGTTGGCTGGGAAGGGGCAGGGAACTGATAACTATGGTGGTGGACTACTACTACAAACGCAGTGGTTCTCAACCTTCCCAACGCCGTGACCTTTTAATACATTTCCTCATGTTGCGGTGACCCCCAGCCATAAAATAATAAAATTATTAGGAAACTTCAGGGACGGGTTCTAACTTAACTCGCATGCAGAGTCCTGAATTTATTTTTTTTAAAAATTGCCAAAAAAAAAGAAAACTGAAAACAAAGATGGCGACACATGTGCAGTGCCCGAAATTCGGATTCTGTGCATGCTCAGAAGTTCCCATGGTAACATTTTCTTTCGTTTTCTTTTTTCATTTTGCAGTAGTGGGTGGACCCGCCTGGAAATGATTATTTGTTTGTTTGTTTGTTTATTTATTTATTTATTTGTGTGTGTGTGTGTGTGTATGTATTTATTTATTTATTTGATTTATATTAATCGGATTTATAGTGGAGTGGCGTCTCGGTTTCTAAGACCTTCGGAAATACAGTGGTACCTCTACTTACGAACTTAATTCGTTCCGTGACCAGGTTCTTAAGTAGAAGAGTTTGTAAGAAGAAGTAATTTTTCCCACAAGAATCAATGTAAAAGCAAATAATGTGTGTGATTGGGGAAACAACAGGGAGGGAGGGAGGAAGCCCTGTTTCCTCCCAGGAGATTCCTAGAGAAGCCCCATGGAGGCTTCTCCCTGCCTTTTCTGGCCCTGTTTCCTCCCAGGAGATTCCTAGAGAAGCCCCATGGAGGCTTCCCCCTGCCTTTTCTGGCCCTGTTTCCTCCCAGACGATTCCTAGAGAAGCCCCACGGAAGCTTTTCCCCGCCTTTTCTGGCCCTGTTTCCTCCTAGGAGATTCCTAGAGAGGCCCCACGGAGGCTTCTCCCTGCCTTTTCCAGTTACAGTTTCGGAGGCTTGGGTTCATAAGTGGAAAATGGTTCTTGAGAAGAGGCAAAAAAATCTTGAATACCTGGTTCTTCTCTAGAAAAGTTCGTAAGTAGAGGTGTTCTTAGGTAGAGGTACCACTGTATTTTCCGATGGTCTTAGACAGGGGTAAGCAAAGTTGGCTCTTCTATGACACGTGGACTTCCACTCCCAGAATTCCTGAGCTAGCATGATTGTCTCAGGAATTCTGGGAGTTGAAGTCCGCAAGTCCTAGAAGAGCCAACTTTGCCTACCCCTGGTCTTAGGGGACCCCAGTGAAAGGGGTCGCGACTCGTGACCCACAGGTTGAGAACCACTGAGTTACTAAAGTGATTACCAACAGTTCAGTAAGCAGGGAATAGATTGGATTTATCGCTGGCCAAAATCTCCCCACAAGGTGGTTGTTGTGGGGAAAATAGGAGAAAAGGAATCTTAGATACGTTTGCTCCCTCGAGTTATTTCTAAAAGCAACACAGGCAGGATATAAATAAACCTAAATAAATTAAAAAGAATATAAACCTAATAAAAGAAAAAAAAAGAAAAACAAGGGAGAGGCCTAACAAAGCTTTCCTTGTGGTCCCCTTTCCTCCTGTCTCCCTTCCTGTCCCGCCCTCCCCGAAATCTCCCAGAGCTTTGGAAGAAGACGCCAGACTGGAACGGGGTTTACAGCAGCGGCGTCACAAGATGAGTCGGCGGGAAAAATGCCGCGTCAGCTGAGAAGGTCTCCGGCGACGGCCTTGCGGTGTGAGGAGAAAAGCCCGAAACCGACACCCATCCTTTTTGCCTTCCAGTGGCTGCTGCGACTTGCTGCGCTCTGTTCATGCTCTATGGACTTTCCCCCCACTTTTGAGATGGGGGCGAAGATAAATTAAGATGCACTTAGATTTTTTTTTAAAAAAAAAACCCCCAAAGCATCCTGAGGGGGGAAAAAAAACTTTTGATGGGGGATTTTTCTCTTGATTTGTTTTAGAAACTTATTTATTGGTTTGTGTGTGTGTTCCCGTGTTTGTGCCTGCCTGCCTGCGTTGCATGCTAGGCGGTTCTGAGTTCGAAGAAAACGGGTCCCTTCCCTCCCGTTTTGGATGGTCAAGCTTTTGTCAGAAACCGCCTTTTACCTTTTTTTTTTTTTTTGGAATGTTTCCTTTTTAAAAACAAAGCAGAACAATCCACGCTTGATGGTACCAAAGCCACCAAGTGCCTTGAAATTCTCCTAGTGCCAAAATCGGGCTAAATGGGCAAAGCTTAACGCCCACCTCTTCTGTAAAATTTGGATATTTGCACTAAATTTGTACTGGACAATTTCGGAATAAATTGTTTTGGAAAATACGAACAACAGGTGAGTGATGCAAAGGGACAGAAGGAGGGGCGGTGGTGAGAAAATATTATTTTATTGAAAGAGTAGTAGATGCTTGAAACAAACTTCCAGCAGACGTGGTTGGTAAATCCACAGGAACTGAATTTAAACATGCCTGGGATAAACATCGATCCATCCTAAGATAAAATACAGGAAATAGTATAAGGACCATGAGGTCTTTTTCTGCCGCCAATCTTCTAGGTTTCTAGGTTTCATTCCCAGCACGGATTCTATTATTGTACAGGATAAGTCCTTCAGTTACAACTATTTGTTTAATGACCATTCAAAGTTACAACGGGACTGAAAAGAAAAATTGCAGTTATGACCACAAATTTCTGTAAAACATTTGTGAAACATTTGTTAAGGGGGTTTTACTCCATTATATTTATTTTATTTAGAGTACTTACTTTCTTATTTACTTACTTATTTACTGATTGATTGATAATTGATTGATTGATTGGATCTATATGCCGCCCCTCTCTGAGGATTCGGGGCGGCTTACAAAATATAAAAGAGACAATGATATACAATAGTTAAATCCAGTTAATTAAACTAAACTAATTAAACTAAACAACTAGACACGAGAATAGGTTTTTCCCGAACGCCATCACTCTACTAAACAAATAATTCCCTCAACACTGTCAAACCTTTTACTAAGTCTGCACTTCTATTTCTATTATTTTTTTCTCATCATTCCTATCACCCTTTTCCTCCCACCTAGAACTGTATGACTGTAACTTGTTGCTTGTATCCTTAAGATTTATATCAATATTCTTCATTGCTTATTTAACCCCAATGACAATCATTAAGTGTTATACCACATGATTCTTGACAAATTTGTATTTTTTTTAATGTACACTGAGAGAATATGCACCAAGACAAATTGCTCGTGTGTCCAATCACACTTGGCCAATAAAGAATTCTACTCTACTCTACTCTATATAAGCTAAATTTTACAACCTTTCTTGCCACGGTTGTTAAGTGAATCATTCCAGCTGTTTAGTTAGGGTTACGTTTGTTAAGTGAATCTGGCTTTTTCATTGACTTTGCTTATCGCAAGGTCCTGGATTTACATCAATTCGTTCAAAGTGACAAATGTCACATAAGTGGCTTACGACCATTTTTCACACTTATCACCCTTCTAGCACCCTTCATGGTCAGGTGCTTGGCAAGGGACTCATATTTATGACATTGTCGCATTGTCCGGGAGTCGATAGGATCACCTTTGGAGAAGCAAAAATCAACGGAGAAATCAGATTCACTTTCTCCATTGAACTGCAGTGATTTACTTAACAACTGGGCAACAAAGGTTACAAAATGAAGTCAAACCCGCTTAACAAAATGTTTTACTTGGCGACAGTAATTTGGGGCTCGGTTGTGGTTGTAAGCAATGGATTACCTACAGTATGTCACAGAAGTGAGTACACACACACCCCCTCATACTTTGTAAGTATTTAAGTATATCTTCATGCGACAACACCGAAGAAGTGACACTTGGGTACAATGAAAAGTAGTGAGTAGGCAGCTTGTAGAACAGTGTAGATGTGATGTCCCCTCAAAATAATGCAACACACAGCCATTAATGTAATGTAAACTGCGGGCAACTGTTGTCACAGGAAAATATATTCTTAAATATTTACAAAATGTGAGGGTGTACGAAATACTGTATGCTGGAGAGATTTGGAACATATTTAAGGGGCACCCCTTTCAGTTAGAGCTTTTGGGGAGCAGGGTTCAAGATTGGAGGACAATGCAAGTTGATCCCTGGTCACGATTCCCACGCGATCCTCATCTTCCAGCGTCGGTCTGCGGGACGGAGCGAAGAAATGGAGAAGCGCACGGACTTCTTGCAGCTGGTTAATTGTTTCCAGGGTCACAAGCATGGCTAGCACACCGGTAAGCAGGTAACCTATAAAAAGGAAAAAAAAGAAGGTAAAAGTGACTTTCAAATTACCTGACGGAACAATTCATCAGTGGAACGGCTTGCCACCAGAAATTGTGAGGGCTCCATCACTGGAGAGTTTTCAAGAAGAGATTGGACAATTGTTTATCCAGAATGGTTGTAAAGCAAGGCTGTCCAATGTTGGCAACTTTTAAAACTAGTGGACTTCAACTCCCAGAATTCCCCAAGCACTTTTTGGCTGGGGAATTCTGGGAGTTGAAGCCCACAAAGTTGCCAATGTTGGACACTTGTGTAAGGTCTCATGCTCCAGCAGGGGATTGGGCTAGACTTCCAAGGTCCCTTCCATCCCCAGGACTCTATGATTCTGTTTCATAGATACTCTAGACAGTGAATGGATGGATACATAGATAGATGAATATAGGTAGGTAGGTAGGTAGGTAGGTTGGATGGACAGATGGATGGATGGATGGATACAGATAGGTGGATTGATTGATGGATGGACAGATGGATAGATAGATACAGAGATACAGGTAGGTAGGTAGATAGATAGATAGATAGATAGATAGATAGATAGATAGATAGATAGGATGGACGGACATATAGATAGAGATAGTGACTGTAAAGTTAGATATAAGGAAGACAGACAGACCAACAAACGGATTGATAAACACAACAGCTTGTTTCCCGGAGTTGTGGTTGCTCCATCAATGGAGCCTTCAAGAAAAGATGGACAACCATTTGTCGGTCAGAGGGTTGAACTAGAAGACCTTCAAGGTCCCTTCCAAACCTGTTATTCTATGATTCTAAGATATTTCTATGCAGTTGTTGGTTTTTTTGCACCAGAGCATGGAACACGTTTGGCTTGGCCTCTTTCCAAAAATCTTTTTTTTTTTCAGCTCTTGCAGCCAAGTTTATAATCTGGGCATTTCCTGGTGATTTGTTCAGATGCAAAACAAGCGTGACAGCATGTACTTTTAATCTCCTGGTTCTAGACTACCAGCCCTTTTCTACAGGTAATCCTCAACAGCCACAATGGAACCCAGAATTCCCTTTGCAGAATGAAACACTGAAGTGAGTTTAGTTCCATTTTAGGACACTGTTAAAGGAACCACTGCATTGCTCATTTAGTCACACAGTTAAGTGAATCTGGCTTCCCAAATATTCCCCAATACAACCCCCTATGATTCTTGAAAATCTTTTATTTTATGTACACTGCGAGCATAGGCACCAAAGACAAATTCATTGTATGTTCAATCACACTTAGCCAATAAGGGATTCTATTCTATTCTATTTCTGTTCTATTATTTATTCCCTTCCTATTTCTTATTCTATTCTATTTTCTATTTGATTCTATTCCATTCTGTACTCTATTTTAATCACTATTCTGTTTTATTCTTTATTCCTATTTCTTATTTTATTCTATTCTATTCTATTCTGATTTCATTCTATTCCTATTCCTTATTCTATTCTATTTATTTTATTATTTATTCTATTCCTATTCCTTATTCTATTCTCTATTCTATTCTGATTCCATTCTATTCCTATTCCTTATTCTATTTATTTTATTATTTATTCTATTCTATTCTCTATTCTATTCTATTCTGATTTCATTCTATTCCTATTCCTTATTATATTCTATTTATTTTATTATTTATTCTATTCCTATTCCTTATTCTATTCTCTATTCTATTCTGATTCCATTCTATTCCCATTCCTTATTCTATTCTAATTATTTTATTCTTTATTCTATTCTATTCTCTATTTTAGTCTTTATTCTATTCCTATTTCTTATTCTATTCTCTATTCTATTCTGATTTCATTCTATTCCTATTCCTTATTCTATTCTATTCTTTATTTTATTCTTTATTCTATTCCTATTTCTTATTCTATTCTATTTTATTCTCTATTCTATTCTATTCTGATTTCATTCTATTCTATTTTCTATTTGATTAAATGTAGGGCAGCCCAAAAGGAAATAAAACCGAGCAAAAATCACTTAACAATTGTTTAGCAACAGATTTGTAAGTTCAAATGTAGCCGTGTATGTTGAGGACTATCCGAAACGGTGCAGATTATGGGGGCCCCTGCTATGGGGGACCAGGGGAGACATGATAGCATCTTCCAATATTTGAAGGGCTGCTACAGAGAGGAGGAAGGAGGTCAAGCTATTTTCCAAGACACCGGAAGGCCAGACAAGGAATAATGGATGGAAACTGACCAAGGAGAGATTCAATCTAGAAATAAGGATGGATTTTCTGATCAACCAATGGAACTCAAGTTGCCTTTGGGAGTTTTGGGAGCTTCATCCCTGGAGGCTTTCAAGAAGAGTCTGGACTGACATCTGTCAGAAATGGTGTAGGGTCTCCTGCTTGGGGGGGTTGGACTAGATGACCTACAAGATCCCTTCCAACTCTGTTAAGCTGTAAATCTAAGATGATCAAAGGCCTGGAGGCTAAAACATACGATGAATGGTTAGAGGAACTGGGCATGGCTAGCCTAGTGAAGAGAAGGACCAGGGCAAACATAAGAGCATCTTCCAATATTTGAGGGGCTGCCACAGAGAGGAGGAAGGAGGGTCAACCTATTTTCCAAAGCACCAGACAAGGAATAATGGGTGGAAACTGATCAGGGAGAGATTCAACCTGGAAATAAGGAGAAGTTTTGTGACAACCAATGCAACAGAAGTTGCCCTCAGAAGTCATGGGAACTTCCAACACTTGAGACTTACAAGAAGAGACTGGCTTGCCCTCTGTCAAAAATGGTGTAGGGTCTCCTGCTTGGGGGGGGGTTGGACTAGATGACCTCCAAGGTCCCTTCCAACTGGGTTAAATCTAAAGAGTTGTTAATCTAATCCTACGTAGTTTCTGCTCTGGAGAGCTCACACTACTTACCAGAGCTTACAAAACTTTCGCCAGACCCATCCTCGAATACAGCTCATCTGTTTGGAACCCATATCGCATCTCAGACATTAACACCCTTAAAAATGTCCAAAGATACTTGACCAGAAGAGTCCTTCATTCCTCCACTCGAAACAGAACACCCTACCAAACTAGACTTACAATCCTGGGTCTTGAAAGCTTAGAACTACGATGCCTTAAACATGATCTAACTATTGCCCACAAGATCATATGCTGCAATGTCCTGCCTGTCAAAGACTACTTCAGCTTCAACCACAACAACACAAGAGCACAGAACAGAGTCAAGCTTAATATTAACCGCTCCAAACTTGACTGTAAAAAATATGACTTTAGTAATCGGGTTGTCGAAGCATGGAACTCATTACCGGACTCTGTAGTATCATCCCCTATCCCCCAACATTTTACCCTTAGACTATCCACGATTGACCTCTCCAGATTCCTAAGAGGTCAGTAAGGGGCGTACATAAGTGCACTAGAGTGCCTTCCGTCCCCTGTCCTATAGTTTCTCCTATATCTTGTACAGTATTTCTTCTCTACTATATCTTCTATAACCTTCATTGTGTATTATTCTGTATTGGACAAAATAAATAAATAAAAATAAAAATGTCTCCATTCCCCTCTTAGCTGTAATTCTGTTTACTGGACCTCTCCAAGCCAAATGAGCCAACAGCAAAGCGGCGGCTGGGTAGGGGAACCATTTAAGGGACCTCTTCTGGTTTGGCGATAACGATTCTGGCGGCCAACCCTCCCGTTTTTTAACTCCCGGGCACTTACACGTGATGGTCATCTCATAAAACCTTTTAAGCGCTGGAGGAGAGGTGACGTGGGGTACGAAATCCCCCAGGCCGATGGTGCTGAGCGAGATGAAGCAGAAGTAGATGGAGTCCAGGAAGGTCCACTTCTCCTTCAAGACCCAGAAACAGATGGCTGGGATGACCATGAAGAGCGTCAGGGTGGCCAGGCCCAGCCCCACCGAGTGACCCAAGGCCACATGTCCCCTCGGGAAGCCCCAGCGGCTGTGAATGTATTGCACCGGCCGGTACGTTAAGATGGGCAGCAGGCAGCGGAGTAAACATCGGACAAGCAATATGGTCGCCAGGATGCCCACAAGGCAATAAAAGATGCTGATAATTTTGCCCCTGTCCGAGAGAGGAATCAAGTTTCCGTAACCTAGAATCAAGGAGCGACAGAGAGGGTTAAAAAATCTGGAAGCTAAACTCCGCGAGGAATGATGGCCACTAGCCAGGTAGGTCTAACTTCAGGGGTCTCCGCATAAGTTGGCAGCTTTTTAAGACTCGTGGGCTTTTAAGAATTGCTCAGCTAGCGATGCTGGGAATTGAAGTCGATGAGTCTTTAACAAAAAGTTAATGCCCTAAATAATGCGATGCTGGCTGGGGGTTGAGTTGAAAGTCCACTAAGTCTTAAAAATTTGGCAACTTTGGGGAGTCCTGGTTTAGCTGAAAGAAGAGAAGGATTAGGGGGAGATGTATAGCTGTATTCCAGTACTTGAGGGGCTGTCACAGAGTATGGGGTCTGATCAAACGTCCCTTTCAACTGTCCTGTCCTGTGATTCTATCCTATCCTATCCCATCCCATTCTTCATTCCACTATTCTATATTGTATTCTGTTTTTTCTATTCTATTCCATTCCGTTTTTCATTCCACTATTCTATATTGTATTGTTTTTGTATTCTATTCCATTCTTTATTCTATTCTATTGTATCCTACTCTACTCTATTCTTTATTCTTCATCCCACTCTATTTTCTATTCTGTTCCGTTCCATTTCATTCCATTCTTGCATTCTATTTTCTATTCCATTAGAATAGAATAGAATAGAATAGAATGCAATACAATACAATACAATACAATATAGAATAGTGGAATATCTTCATTCCACTATTCTATATTGTATTCTATTCTATTCTATTCTAATTCCACTCCACTCTTCTCTCCTTTCTCCTTTCCTTTCCTGTTCTGTTGGGCTCTCTGGTACACTCCTCCCAAAAATTCACAGGTACAAATTTCAGACACACACACGTTTGAAAATTCAAAACAATGTTCTTTATAATGAAAATTCACTTAAACCAAGCCCTCTTTTGGTATAGCCAAGAGCACTCGTCTCCAAACAAACTGGTAATTTGTACAAGTCCCTTATCAGTTCTGTGATACTTAACTTGCAGCTGTGAGGCAATTCACAGTCCTCCTTCTTTCACAAAGTGAAACACACTTTGCCCTGGTTTAGTTTCAAAGCGGGGGGAAATCAGCACACAAAAGATCAAAGTCAGCAAAGCAGGCACGAAACACTATGATCAGATAATCCTCCACAATGGCCAAACCCACAGGCTGCTCTTCATAGCAGCCTCACTAATGACCACAGCCCCACCCAACCCCAGGTGGCCTCATTTTCTTTGATAATAATCTCTCAGTTGTTGCTGCCTATGCATCGCTCTCCGCATGCGTGGCTGTATCATTAACTCTTGTTCTGAATCCAAGGAGGAGCTAGATAATTGATCTCCTTCTGAGCTGTCTGCCACACTCTCCTCCTCCCTGTCACTCATGTCTTCTTGGTCAGAGGAGCCTTCATCATCAGATTCCACCAGGGGGGGGGGGCAAAACAGGCCTGCAGCATGTGGATGTCTCCCCCACATCCACAGTCCTTGGGGCAGGAGCTGGGCCAGAGCTAACCACAACACTTTCCTTATTTTTATCCTATTCTACTCCACTCCACTCCATTCCATTCTCCAAAACACTCCAAAGTGTTACCCGTTTAACAACTGCGGTGATTCCTTTAACAAACGTGGCAAGAAATGTCATAAAACGGAACAAAACCCACTCAACAAGCATCTCTATTTTGGCTGCAGTTGTGTAATAATATGGGACTAGCTGTATTCCAAGTGAAATTTTGTAAACATCAAAATCTCTCTAGGAACTCTCTCTTTCCTTATAGGGTTATAAGAGTGTCAAAAAGAGCAAATTATAACTCAAGGAAACCCGGAAACTCACAATGGATTTGTTCTTAAGGACTGAGGCAGTGTGATGTTATTTGCTGTGGCTAAATGCCAGAAATTTACTTTGCTTCTCCCAAAAAATAATAATAAGAGGGACATGATGCCCAGCGGGCCTCGGTGACCTACAGAATCTTGTTCAATAGAAAGTAAACACCGGTGCCCAATTGACTTGGTTGGTTTGAAACCCAGCCTGCAAAGCTGCAGCTACAAAAATCCTCTACAACTGACCTTAAATACTTTTTACTAAGCAAAACTATTGGTAAATTGAGTTTTTCTTACTTTTCTTGCCACAACAGTTTATGACTTTCCTTGCCACAATAGTTAAGTCAATCACTGGAATTATTCATTGATTGATTGATTATCAATCAGGCTGATAGGTTAACTTCCGTAGCTAATCAACTACTACATTTGGTTAATTTCTAGACTCTCTCTCTGGAAGTCCTTGACATACAACCGTAAATAAAGCAGGCCCAGCCTGTTACCTTGTTGTTTTGCAAGGAAAAATAGGGGGAAACAACAACAACAGCAACAGCAAAGGGCTGCTTTGAAAATATTCAATTTTATAAAGGTTTTTTTCCCTGTCTCTTCCCAAAATTTGGAGTCAAGAACTCTGAAAATCTTGACAAACTTGTCAGAAATATATATACTTGAAGGAAAAACAGATTCTTAGCTTCTTGTCCCCACAACAACCAAGTTTATCTTCACAACAAAGGTGTAATTCAAATCAGACGGTGAATGGAACATCTTATATCATGGGGACTAGAACCTTAAGCATCATTAATTCAGCAAGCTAGCAGAGTGAATTCAGAAGAGATTAATTTGTCTAAAGTAGCATTGGGTCTGCTTGAGCAGGGGGTGAATAACAACTTTGTTATTCTCCTGGATACCTGCCCTGCACAGACCCAACTTGAGATGGGGTTGGACTAGAAGACCTCTTAAAGTCCCTTCCAGCTCTGTTCTGATTAAAACCTGTTCTCCAGACCACACCAAGGCAGGACTAAGAAGCAATAGATGAAAATTAAACCAAGAGAGAAACAACGTAGAACTAGAGAAATTTTCTAACAGTGAGAACAATTAACCTGTGGAACAGCTTGCCCCCAGAAGTTGTGAGTGCTCCAAGAGTGGAAGCTTTTGAGAATAGATTGCACAGGTCCATGAATAGTGCATGAGCAGGGGGTTGGGCTAGAAGACCTCCAAGGTCCCTTCCAAATCAGTTATTCTTCCAGATACCTGCTCTGTGGAGACCCAACTTGGGCTGGGGTTGGATTAGAAGACCTCTATGTCCCCTTCCAACTCAGTTATCTCCCCCCCCCCAATAGTTATTTCCCCCACCCCAATACTTGCCCTATGCAGACCCAACTTGGGCTGGGGTTCGTCTAGAAGACCTCCAAGGCCCCTTCCAACTCGGTTATTCCCCCCACCCCCCACACTTGCCCTGCGCAGACCCAACTTTGGCTGGGGTTGGTCTAGACCAGTGTTTCCCAACCTTGACAACTTAAAAATATCTGGACTTCAACTCCCAGAAGTCCCCAGCCAGCATTTGCTGGCTGGGGAATTCTGGGAGTTGAAGTCCAAATATCTTCAAGTTGCCAAGGTTGGGAAACACTGGTCTAGAAGACCTCCAAGGCCCCTTCCAACACGGTTATTCCCCCCACCCCAATACCTGCCCTGTGCAGACCCAACTTGGACTGGGATTGGACTAGAAGACCTCTAAGGCCACTTCCAACACAGTTATTCCTCTGGATACCTGCTCTGCGCAGACCCAACCTGAACTGGGGTTGGACTAGAAGATCTCTGAGGTCCCTTCCAATAGTCCTGTTATCACCTGTCCTTTGCAGAGCCAATTCGGGCTGGGGTGGGATACAAAGGGGTATGGATGGGGCAGTTCAAAACATCAAAATAGCAGGTGGACCAATCAAAGCCCCGTTTACAAATGGCACAGAAAAGGCGGCCATTTTGAAATCTTGGACCACTCTGTGAGGGGAAAAGGGCGTCGTGAGGAGGCGCTGACCGGTGGTGGTGAGGGCGCCGGCGGCGAAGAAGAGGGCCGAGGGGAGGTCCCAGGCTGGGCCGGCCGAGCCGTTGCCCAGGGCGAAGGCGGCGCTGTAGCCTCGCACGGCCAGGACCCGCCGCAGCAGCCCGGACAGCTGCTCCCCGGACAGGCAGCGCCGGTGCTCGGCCAGGAGGGAGGCGCGGGCGGCGTGCAGGGCGGTCACCAGGGCCCGCTCGGCGGGGGCCTCCAGGGCGGCCAAGACGGCGGCGCCCAGCAGCAGGTAGAGCCCGTAGGCGCCCAGCAGCAACTCGAAGCGCCCCGGACGCCGAAGCCGCCGCCACGCCGGCTCCATGCAGGTGAGCTGAGGTGGCAGGTGAGCAGCCCCGCCCACGCAAGCCCCGCCCACGCTGGACCCGGCGGCCCTTTGGGGCAGGGGGAGACCTGCCTGACGGTCGTAAGTCGAGGATGGCCTGCAAGGGGGGGGGAAGGGGAGGCCACGAGGAGATCACGCCCTTGAGACAGGAACGCTAGTGGGTATTTGCCCACTAGGAAATCACTCCTGCCCACCCCATTTTAGGGTCTAGGGAGGTGGGATGGAAGACCATGAGGAGATCACTCCTTTCTGACAGGAATAGTCCTGCCAATGGAGGCTCTGGCCCACCCTTTGGGGTCCCTGTAGGATGGGAAGGGAGGCCACGAGGAGATCATGTTGCTGAGGCGGGAATGCTCCTGACACCGGAGACTCTTGCCAACCCGCCTTCAAGATCAAGGTAGGTGGGACAGGAGGCCACTAGGAAATCACTCCTGCCCATCCCATTTCAGGGTCCAGGTAGGTGGGATGAGAGACCACTAGGAGATCACGCCTTTGAGACAGGAATGCTGCTGACACTAGAGGCTCTTGCCCGCCCACCCCATTTCAGGGTCCAGGTAGATGGGATGGGAGACCACTAGGAAATCACTCCTTTCTGACTAGAATGGTCCTGCCGTTGGAGGCTCTGGACTGCCCTTTGGGGTCCCTGTAGAATAGGAGGGGAGACCACGAGGAGATCATGCCTTTAAGATTGGAATGCTCCTGATGCTGGAGGCTTTCACTCACCTGCCTTAAGGGTCCATGTAGGTGGGATGGGAGGCCACTAGGAAATCACGCCTTATTATTATTATTATTATTATTATTATTATTATTATTATAATACAGGAGGTTGGACTACGGACTTTAGAGGTCTTCAATCTCCTGCTTAAGCACAAGAGATTATTCAATTCAATTCAATTCAATTTATTAGATTTGTATGCCGCCCCTCTCCGAAGACTTATTATCATTATTATCATTATTATTATTACTATTATTATTATTACTATTATTACTATTACTATTATTATTATTAATAATAATAATAATAATAATTTATTGGATTTGTATGCCGCCCCTCTCCGTAGAATAATAATAATAATAATAATAATAATAATAATTATTATTATTATTATTATACAGGTGGTTGGACTACGGACCTTAAGGGTCTTCTTGTCCAATCTGCTTAAGCACAAAAAATTATTGTTGTTGTTGTTATTATTATTATTATTATTATTATTATTATTATTATTATTATTATTATGTCAGTCCAATCTCCTGCGTAAGCACAAAAGATTGTTGTTGTTGTTGTTGTTATTGTTGTTGTTGTTGTTGTTATTATTATTATTATTATTATTATTATTATTATTACAGGAGGTTGGACTATGGACCTTAGAAGTCTTCTAGTCCAATCTCCTACTTAAACACAAGAGCATATATCAGTGATGGCGAACCTACGGCACGCATGCCACAAGTAGCACATGTTGCCCTATGTTAGCTCCGGGACAGATGCTTGTGCTACCCAGCTGATTTCCGGCCTTGGGGAAGGCCCTTTCACCCTCCGGTGGCTTCACGGAAGCTTCCCTTAAGCCCCGAGTGCGAAAAACAGCCCAATGGCCAAACCGGAAGTCCCATTTTTCTGCACTTCCTGTTTGCCTGTTTTCCCCCCCCCACCATTCCAGGCTTCAGTGAGGCCTGTACGCATGCGCCGCGACAGGGGCGGAATTGTGTATATGCGAAAAGGGCAACACACATGTACACCCCCTTTTGGCACACAAAGCAAAAACGTTTCGGGGTTTTTAAAATATTTTAAACTACAATTTAGATTTGTTATGAATTGTTTTATTCTGTTGTGAGCCGCCCCGAGTCTGCGGAGAGGGGCGGCATACAAATCTAAATAATAAATAAATAAATAAAATAAATAAATTAGAAGTCTAATGAAATAAATAACAAATAAATAAATTGCTGCCCTATGTTTTCGCCTCCAAACCGCTAATCATCCCTGTTGCTCTTCTCTGCCCCCTTTCTAGAGTCTCGGCACCTTTTTTTTATGGTGCAATGAACAAAAACTGGACAAAATATTGTATATTCTGCATCAATATTTTAGATGTAGTATTCTCTATACGGGCGGTATTCATTCCTCTCTACTAATCAATGTTTACTTAGAAACCTAGAAGATTGACGGCAGAAAAAGACCTCCTGGTCCATCTAGTCCGCCCTTATACTATTTCCTGTATTTTGTCTTAGGATGGATGGATGTTTCAATTTAGTTCCTGTGGATTGACCAACCACGTCTGCTGGAAGTTTGTTCCAAGCACCTACTACTCTTTATAAAATATTTTCTCACGTTGCTTCTGATCTTTCCCCCCAACTAACCTCAGTTTGGGCCCCCTTGTTCTTGTGTTCACTTTACGATTAAAAACACTTCCCTCCCGAACCTTATTTAACCATATAGAAATGTTTATTTAAATATGGTTAAATAAGGTTATTTAAATAAACATTTAAATATGGTTAAATATTATTTAACCATATTTAAATGTTTCGATCCTGTCCCCCCTTTCCCTTCTGTCCTCCAGACTATACAGATCGAGTTCATGAAGTCTTTCCTGATAAGTTTTATGTTGATATTAGAAGAACAATGGTTGTGCAGGCGGATGTTCTTCCTTAGAGGGGAAAAAAAAATCCGAGGACCTTTCAGAATACCATGGAAAGTTGGTTAAGAAGAAGATAGCCAGCTGCTACATAGAAAAAAAGATGCATAAATTAGGGGGGTGAATTCCTTATCAGGTTGCAAGCATATCCTTTTCTTTACCCGCTCACCGAAGGGAGGAAGACATGTGATCTGCGTTCAAAAGCAAATTTCAAGCCAGTGGTTCTCAACTTGGGAGTCGGGACAATTTTGGGGGTCGAACGACCATTTCACAAGACAAATTTCCCCTGGTGTTAGGAACGAAAGCTTCTGCTCTGTCCAGTCAACGAAGCGGTGGAAGTGATGTGCCGGTGCCTGGAGGCTGTTGGGGTCTGGATGGGTGTCAACAGACTCAAACTCAGCCCGGATAAGACGGAGTGGCTGTGGGTTTTGCCTCCCAAGGACAATTCCATCTGTCCATCCATAACCCTGGGGGGGGGGGAATTATTCACCCCCTCAGAGAGGGTCCGCAACTTGGGCGTCCTCCTCGATCCACAGCTCACATTAGAGAAACATCTTTCAGCTGTGGCGAGGGGGGCGTTTGCCAGGTGCACCAGTTGCGGCCCTATTTGGACCGGGACTCATTACTCACAGTCACTCATGCCCTCATCACCTCGAGGTTCGACTACTATAACACTCTCTACATGGGGCTACCTTTGAAGAGTGTTCAGAAACTTCAGATAGTGCAGAATGCAGCTGCGTGAGCAATCATGGGCTTCCCAAGGTATGCCCATGTTACACCAACACTCCGCAGTCTGCATTGGTTGCCGATCAATTTCTGGTCACAATTCAAAGTGTTGGTTTTGACCTATAAAGCCCTTCAAGGCATCTGACCAGATTATCTCAGGGACTGCCTTCTGCCGCACGAATCCCAGCGACCGATTAGGTCCCACAGAGTTGGCCTTCTCCGGGTCCCGTCGACTAAACAATGTTGTTTGGTGGGTCCCAGGGGAAGAGCCTTCTCTGTGGCGGCCCCGGCCCTCTGGAACCAGCTCCCCCCTGAGATTAGAACTGCCCCCACCCTCCTTGTCTTTCGTAAACTGCTTAAAACCCACCTCTGCCGCCAGGCATGGGGGAACTAAGATAACTCCCCCAGGCTTATACTGTTTATGTTTGGTATGTTGTTTGCATGTTTTTTAAATTATGGGTTTTTAGTTTTAATTATTAGATTTGTATTATATATTGTTTTCTATTACTGTTGTGAGCCACCCTGAGTCTACGGAGAGGAGCGGCATACAAATTTAATATATAAATAAAATAAATAAATAAATTCTGGCCTATTGGAACGTATTTTTACAATCCGACCAATCAAGCGTTGACAGCAGGGTCGTCCCTCTGACTTTCCTGCCAATCAGCTTCAAGCTCTGTTGGGAGAATTGGTGCTCGACTTATGGTTGGGCGCCACCACCACATGAGGACCTGTATTAAGGGGTTCGCGGCATTAGAAAGGTTGAGGACCACTGGTTTAAAGCATTAGAGAGCAAACCTTCCACTCTTAATAAAAAAAGTCAGGGATTTTTCCCCAAGTCCTATTAATTTTTTTAAAATGGATTTGCAGGCTCAGGTGAAGCTAAGTGAATTGAGCTATTCACTTAACAACCACAGCAAAAAAAAAAGTGAGAAAATCAAATAGGACAAAGTTAACAACGGCTTATTTTAAGCAACAGAAATCCTGGTTTTTCCGAAATCAGAGATGATCCACTGCAGATAAAGGAGCTAGTCCCTCACGTTTGCCCATACAAGGAAGTCCTTGAATTAAGACAAAGGAGCCCGACGTTTCGGTAGTGAAACGAGACATTTGTTAAGTGAGTCGTTGTGTCATTGTAACAACCTTTCTTGCCACAGGTGTGAAGCGAACTCCTGCAGTTGATTGAAGTCGTTAAATGAATCTGGCTTCGTCATCAACTTTTCTGAAGATTGCAAAAGGGGGAATCACACGACTTTGGGACACAGCAACAGTCGTAAGTATGAACCAGCTGTGCCAAGACTCTGAATTCTGGGGTCGTAACTGCGAAAAACGGTCATTAAGTTCCTTTTTCGAGTGCCCTTGGAATGGCCACTAAATGAAGTGTTGTAAGTTTGAAGACTACCTGTATAAGCGGAGGGTGGAATGAGCGCAATGTGGTTTTGAGCCACATGGTGGCACAGTGCAGTGCTGCAGGCTACTTCTGCTGCCTGCAATTTGGCAGTTCGAATCTCACCAGGCTCAAGGTTGACTCAGCCTTCCATCCTTCTGAGGTCAGTAAAATGGGGACCCAGATTGTTGGGGGCAAGAGGTTGACTCTGTAAATTGTTTAGAGAGAGCTGTAAAAAGCACTGTGAAACGGTATATAAATCTAAGTGCTATTGTCCTTCCTTCCTTCCCTCCCTTCCCAGTGGTTCCAATGCAGTATTGTAAGCCAACTCTGCCCACTGCCAGCAGTTCGATCCTGACCAGCTTAAGGTTGACTCATCCTTCTATCCTTCCAAGGTTGATAAATGAGGACCCAGATTGTTGGGAGCAAGAGGCTGACTCCGTAAATCGTTTAGAGAGAGCTGTAAATCACTGTAAAGTGGTATATAAATCTAAGTGCTATCGCTATTGTCTCTCTGCCCTTCCGTCCGTCCTTCCTTTCCTTCCTTCCTTCCTCTCTCCCTTCTCATTCCCATCTTCCTTCCTTCCTTCCTCCCTCCCTTCTCATTCCCATCTCCCTCCCTCCCTCCCTTCTCATTCCCATCTTCCTTCCTTCCTTCCTTCCTTCCTTCCTTCCTTCCTTCCTTCCCATTCTTCTGAGTGGTTACAATGCAGCAGCATTGCAAGCCAACTCTGCCCACTACCAGCAGTTCGATCCTGACCAACTCAAGATTGACTAAGCCTTCCATCCTTCCGAGGTGGGTCAAATGAGGACCCAGATTGTTGGGGACAAGAGGCTGAGTCTATAAACCGCTTAGGGAGGGCTGTAAAAGTACTGCGAAGTGGTATATACCGTATATTTTGAGTATATTTTAGTGTTAAGGTTATTTTGCAAGTATTCTAAATATATGCAAGTATAGATAATAAATTAATATAGAGATAATCTATAATAGCATCGGACCAAAATATCTCCTGGACCGCCTTCTGCCGCACGAATCCCAGCGACCGGTTAGGTCACACAGAGTTGGCCTTCTCCGGATCCCGTCGACTAAACAATGTCGTTTGGCGGGACCCAGGGGAAGAGCCTTCTCTGTGGCAGCCCCGACCCTCTGGAACCAGCTCCCCCCGGAGATCCGAACTGCCCCCACCCTCGCCTTTCGTAAAGTTCTTAAGACCCATCTCTGCCGTCAGGCATGGGGGAACTGAGACATCTCCCCCGGGCCTATACAGCTTATACATGGTATGTTTGTGTGTATGCTTGCTTTTAATAATAGGGTTTTTAGTGTTTTTTAGATTATTAGATTTGTTCTTACATTGTCTTTGTTATTGTTGTGAGCCTCCCTGAGTCTAATAAATAGATAGATAGATAGATAGATAGATAAATAGATAAATAAATAGACAAACAAACAAATAAATAAATAAAAACAAATAATTAATATACCAGTAAGTCTAAATGCTACTGCTATTGCAACGAGATGCCACCCAACATCTATGCGCGCAACCATGCGCAATCCCACAATTTGTGTGTGTGTGTGCAAGTGCGGGCGATCCGAATTCTCAAACACGTTGCACCGAATGGCAATAATATCCAGAGGTTTATTTGGTCTCGTTTCACAGGCTCGGCCCGCCCAGTGCTGGGACGGACCGGAAAACAGTTGGCTGCCCCACCGCCTACCCTCCCTCCTCCCAGGAGTGTGTGCCTATACGTGCATACGGAGGAGTAGGAGTAGGTCGGCGCAGAGGGAGCCTGGCACTTGAGTGAATTTCAAGTAGGGGGAGAGAAGACACAGTAGAATTGCACACACAAAGTGCTTGGGAGTGCCTCGTCCGAGTGGGGGATTTCCTCTGCTTTTCACTTTGGCCTCAAGATGAGGGCTGGAGAGGGGGGCTGCACGGAGAAGGCCCCCCCCCTTCAATTTGTTCCCCAGCCCCTCTGATCCTTGGCTCTGTTGGTGTGCAAAAAAAATACAAACTTTGAGCAAAGGCCTCAATCGGCTGGAATATTTTTTTGGGTAGGGGGGTAATGGAAAGCTAACCAGGACCGTGCGAGGGGGGGTTTCCTCGATCCCGGGGTCATTCCCCCCCCCATGAAATGGGGAAGATCCCCCACCCGGCATGAGGGGAAAGGGAACAGAGGCAAGAACCCAGATAGCTGCCTGTTAAGGGGGAACCAGGATGATAAAGGGGGAAAGGGCACCACAAGGAGAGCCACCGCTGGTTTCCACAGCTTAGTGTTCATTGCATAGTGGAGAGGGGGGTGGGGGGAAGTTAGCGCCTCTTTACGTGTCCACCCCCTGGGTTTTGTTAAAAAAAATGCCCTTTCCTATAGAAAGCAGACTGTGGTCCTTAGATCTTTGGCCACGCGACGGGCCACGTGAAGCCTGGCGGGCAGTATTTCTGGAAACAACGTTGGTCATTTGTGGACTGCGCTTCCCGGGGGGCAGGAGGTCTCCCGCCACCAAGACGAGGCGGGCAAGTCCTCTTGCGGGGTTGGGAATGGTCTGGCGGTCCAGAAAACCGATGGGCTGAGCGTCTCTGTGGCGGCCTGCGCGGAGGTCCGGAGGAAAGGGTCGATGGCGGGCGCTGGAAAGTCCCCTGCCCAGGTGAAGGGATCCGTAGCGGGTGGCCCGAAAGGGTTGGTGCTTTCAGGACCGAGTGGTTTGAGCTGACGTGGAGCGAGGCGGGGGGACTGGACCGGGGTGACGGCTGGCGAGGCGCGGGATCCCGACGACACGAAGCTCCAGGGGTCGATCCGGTTGCGGATAGGGGAGGGCCGGGGGCGGGAGATGAGGGTGGAGTGAATGGAGGGGCGGGGGGAGCGGGGGCTGCGGGGGGAGGAGGGAGAGAGGAAAGCGCCATCTGCGGAAAGAGAGGGAGAGAGCAAAGTTGAAATTGGTCTAGGGCAAGGCTAGGCAATCTTGGCTCTTCTATGACTTATGGACTTCAACTCCCAGAATTCCTCTGCTAGCATGATTGGCTCAAGACTTCTGGGAGTTGAAGTCCACAAGTCATAGAAGAGCCAACTTTGCCTAAGCCCTGGTCCAGGGAAAACATTCGGGGGCAACTAAACTACAGATGGGTGGACTTCCACTCCCAGAATCCCCCACCCAGCAACCTTTAAGATGGGTGGACTTCAATTCCCAGAATCCCCCAGCCAGCATCCTTTAAGATGGGTGGACTTCCACTCCCAGAATCCCCCAGCCAGCATCCTTTAAGATGGGTGGACTTCCACTCCCAGAATCCCCCAATAAGCATCCTTTAAGATGGGTGGACTTCAATTCCCAGAATCCCCCAGCCAGCATCCTTTAAGATGGGTGGACCTCCACTCCCAGAATCCCCCAATAAGCATCCTTTAAGATGGGTGGACTTCAATTCCCAGAATCCCCCAATAAGCATGCTTTAAGATGGGTGGGCTTCCATTCCCAGAATCCCCTAATCACCATCCCTTAAGATGGGTGAGCTTCTGCCACTCACCCCATTTTGGGGGCTTGGTGGTCTGGCCTTCTGCGACCTGTGGCACTTGGGGCAACTCTCGTATCCAGAGGGGGGGCAACACAGTCCTGTCCCCCCCCACCGAGGCCAGGTCAATGAGGAGTTCCGTGGCCGCTTCCTCCTTGCAGGGCTCCACCTGGAGAGCAGGTGTGCTGGGGTCACTTCGGGGAGACGCCGCCTTCCTGGACGTTGGCCCATCCACGGGCCCCTCCGAAGAGGGGGCCGGCAACTCTCGGCCCAAGCCCAGGGAAGCCAGCAAGGCTGAACCCCGGAGTAAAACCCTCTGGATGAGCCGGGGCCCGTTCGGCCTTTCCAGTGTCTGGTCCTCGGTTTCTGCCGAGATGATTGGAACGTCGCCTAGTAAGGACGAGAGAGCGAGAAGAAGATTCAATTAATTCAATGGAATTAAACTCAAATTTAAATCCGGGATTGGGTTGGGTTTCCTCTCATTGTTATTCCATTGTAACATTGTTATTATTGTTGTTGTGAGCCGCCCCAAGTCTTCGGAAAGGGGCGGCATACAAATCTAAGAAATAATAATAATAATAATAATAATAATAATAATTATTATTATTATTATTATTATTATTATTATTATTATTATTAGCCTATAGATTGGGGTCTGTTTCTTTCTCTAATATACACTGCTCAAAAAAATAATAATTTAATTGAACACTTAAACAACAGAATATAACTCCAAGTAAATCAAACTTCTGTGAAATCAAACTGTCCATTTAGGCAGCAACATTGATTGACAGTCAATTTCACATGCTATTGTGCAAATGAAACATTCAATGAGAATATTTAATTCATTCAGATCTAGGATGTGTTATTTGAGTGTTCCCTTTATTTTTTTGAGCAGTATATTTACCCTCACTTTTCAGGCTGATGGGCTTCCAGAATGAAAAAAAAAATAGATTAAGCAGCTCTTTTTTTATATATATATATAATTTTTGGTTTTTATTTATTTTTCTCCACTTTAAAATAAAATTATTATTATTCGCCTATAGATTGGGGTCTGTTTCTTTCTCTAATATACACTGCTCAAAAAAATAAATAAAGGGAACACTTAAACAACAGAATATAACCCCAAGTAAATCAAACTTACTTACACTTACGTGAATAAAAACACAATGCCAATGCCTAACCATATACATATTCAAAATCTGCATATCATTTATATACTTAATGGAGCTTCTTTGCTTTCTATTTTCGTTTCAACTACCCTAACTTCATCCTTCCAGCGTTTAAATTAATTGACAGGTAAAAATATTTAAACAACCCCCCAAAAAAGAGAACAATTGCAACTTCAATATCTAACATTCTTTCAATATTTTTAATTATTAAAAAGAAAAAAAAGAATTTCTATCACTCCAACAATTAAATTAAATAAAAATTTAATATACAAAATAATATAGATTATTTTATAATTAAATTTCTGTTACATTAATATCTAGGGCTGCCATCATTTCTTATTTTGTCATCTGGGTATCTACCATCTATTTTCTATTTATTTCATTTTCAAAGTATTTATATACTTTTAACTATTTTTAATTTCCACTCATTCATAGAATATATATCTCTTTGAGGCGAGGAGAGGCCAGGCACCCTAACCCTAAGCCAAACATATTGTATATACTAACTTCAGATTGTGTCCCCTTGTTCTTGTGTTCACTCTCCTATTAAAAACACTTCCCTCCTGAACACTATTTAAATATGTTAAAGGGTTAAATAGTGTTCAGGAGGGAAGTGTTTTTAATAGGAGAGTGAACACAAGAACAAGGGGACACAATCTGAAGTTAGTTGGGGGAAAGATCAAAGGCAACATGAGAAAATATTATTTTACTAAAAGAGTAGTAGATCCTTGGAACAAACTTCCAGCAGACGTGGTTGGTAAATCCACAGCAACTGAATTTAAACATGCCTGGGATAAACATATATCCATCCTAAGATAAAATACAGAAAATAGTATAAGGGCAGACTAGATGGACCATGAGGTCTTTTTCTGCCATCAGTCTTCTATGTTTCTATGTATGTTTCTTGTTTGAATCTAAACGAATGATTTTTAAGGTTTTAAGAATGGTTCTTAGATTAGTCATTTATATTAATTGGATTTCAGATGTTCCATTGTATATTGTTTTATTTAATATTATGAGCCGTCCCGAGTCCTCGTAGAGGGGTGGCATACAAGTCCAATTAATAAATAAAATAAATAATAAACCCTTGATGTGAGTGATGTCAAGTTGGCCATCTTTAAGCCAGTCACATGACCTTTAAGCCACCCTCTGGTCACATGATCGTCAAGCCACTCCTACCTGGTCACATGGCCAGCAAGCCACACCTACAAAATAAGCCACGCCCACAGTGTGGTAGTAAATAAGGTGTAAAAAATGGTCATCAGCCGCTGTTTTTCAGGGGCTGTTATAACTTGGAACGGCCACTAACCGAAACAGATCCAAAGGAGAGGAGACTCACCGTTCTGGCTGGGCTGAGAATGGAGCTGTGAGTGGACAGGGGAACCGGACGGTTCTACGTACCACGTGGTTTCTTCTGGCCGGGACCGTCTCCTGCCACATGGAGAGAAACAAGGACCGGGTGACAATTCTGACATCTCTGGTCTGTGGAACTCCCTGACACTGCCCAAAATATTTTAACTTAATTCAATCTATTTGATTTATATGCCTCCTAATCCTTTGTGATTCTGGGTGGCTGAGATTCTCCATTATACAGTGGTCCCTCGATTTTCGCGGGTTCAAACTTCGCGAAACGGCTATACCACGGTTTTTCAAAAATATTAATTAAAAAATATTTTGCTGTTTTTTTCCTTATACAGTACCACGGTTTTTCCCACCTGATGACGTCATACGTCATCCCCAAACTTTTGTCTGCCTTTAATAATTTTTTAAAAAAATAAACTTTAATAAATAAACATGGTGAGTAATAATCTAAATGTTGCTAAGGGAATGAGAAATTGCAGTTTAGGGGTTGAAAGTGTTAAGGGAAGGCTTGTGATACTGTTCGTAGCCAAAAATAGTGTATTTACTTCGGCATCTCTACTTCGCGGAAATTCGACTTTCGCGGGCGGTCTCGGAACGCATCCCGCGAAAATCGAGGGAACACTGTATTCTCCATTTTTATTCTGATGCTCAGGGTGTGCTGTTCACTTCAAACAAATTAACAGAGTTGAAAAGGACTTGGAAGATCTTTTGGTCCAACCCCTACGCTAGTGATGGCGAATAGAATTTTATTCTATTATCTGTTCTATTCTTTTCTGTTCTATTCAATGCCATTCTATTCTATTCTGAATTCTATTTTATATTCTATTCTATTCAACCACAATGCTGCTGTCTGAAGAATTGAAACCTGGATCTGATTTCCCAATTTGGAAGAATAGAATAGAATTCTTTATTTGGCCAAGTGTGATTGGACACACAAGGAATTTGCCTTGGTGCAGATGCTCTCAGTGTACATAAAAGAAAAAGAGACATTTGTCAAGAATCATGTGGTACAAGACTTAATGATGGTCATAGGGGCCAAATAAGCAATGAAGAAACAATCAATATTAATAACAATCTTAGGATACAAGCAACAAGTTACAGTCCTTAGTGGGAGGAAAAGGATGATAGGAATGATGAGAAAAACTAGTAGAATAGAAGTGCAGATTTAGTAGAAAGTCTGACAGTGTTGAGGGAAGTATTTGTTTAGCAGAGTGATGGCGTTCGGGAAAAAACTGTTCTTGTGTCTAGTTGTCTTGGTGAGCGACATTTTGAGGGCAGGAGTTGAAACAGTTTGTGTCCAGGATGCGAGAAGTCAGTAAATATTTTCCCCGCCCTCTTTTTCACTCGTGCAGTATACCAGTCCTCAATGGAAGGCAGGTTGGCAGCAAAGGGGGTGTGTATGTTTGCTAGCATGTGTGCACGTCCCGCACCCATATCCTCCTCCCCGAGATATATGGACCCCCTCACACGCTGTCAATGCGCACAATCTCCCCTCTTGTCGCAGGCATACGCATAGGCCTCACTGAAGCCTGGCACGGTGAAAAAAACGGCCAAATGGGCAAACCGGAGGTTTGGAAAAATGAACTTCTGGTTTGCCCGTTGTGCTGTTTATCACACTCTGAAGCTCCAGGAAGCTTCTCTGAAGGCTCCGGAGTGCAAAAAACAGCACAACGGGCAAACCAGAAGTCCATTTTCCCAAAATTTTGCCGTTTGCGCGGGTTTTTTTGCACTCCAGGGCTTCAGGGAAAGGTTCCTGAAGCCTCCAGAGGGCAAAATGGCCTTCCTGAAGACCAAAAACCAGCTGGCTAGCACACACCTGCGAGGAAACATAGGGCAACGCCTTGTGTGCCTTCGGATATGGCTCCATGTGCCACCTGTTGCGGGTGTGCCATAGGTTCGCCATCACGGCCTTCCAACATTTCTGACCGATGCCAGTCTAGCCCAGGGGTAGGCCAAGTTGGCTCCTCTATGACATGTGGACTTCAACTCCCAGAGTTCCTGAGCTGGCATGATTGGCTCAGGAATTCTGGGAGTTGAAGTCCAGCCTCTAGCGATGAAGCGCCTACAATTTTTGAAGGCAACTTTGGTTCCGCTGGTCGATTGTTCTCGCTGTCAGAAAATTCCTCATTGGCAGGTTTAATCTCTTCTTGTTCCGTTTCCACCCATTCTTCCTTGTCTGACTTTCAAGGGTGTTTGGAGAATAGCTTGATCCCTGTGGCAGTCCCTCAAATATGGGAAGATGCTGTCAGGTCTCCCCTGGTTCTTCCCTTCAGTAGACTAGCCAGGCCCAGTTCCTGCAACCGTTCATCGTACGTTTTAGCCTCCAGGCCCCTAATCACCCTGGTTGCTCTTCTTTGCACTCTTTCTAGATTCTCCGTGTTGTGGTTGGCTCCAGGCCAGCTCCTGTAGCTGAGGATTTTGATGTGGACCAATGGGAGTCCTCTATTTATAGCAGACCAGTCTGGTTGCCAGCTGCCTCAGAGAGTGAAGCTGAATCACAAGCAGAGGAAGGCAGTGAGGGAGAAGAGACAGACAAGGGAATGGGCGCAGCCAGCTCACCAGCTAGTCCCCCTAGCTAGAGGGTCCTCAGACTCAGAAGGGGAAGACTTCATGAATAACCCTATCTTGAATCCCCGCGTACGCAGGATATTGGGAAGGCAGGAACAGCTGCGCAGGCGTAAAAACAGAAAACGGAGTGCAGCCGGTCAGAGTTTAATTACGCTGCTGAAACCCTGATAAATAAGGGAGGGTTGGAGTGCTGGGCGTGGGTGCTTATCGTTCGCGTTTTGGAAGAAGAAAGACAATTGAGCAGCGTGGTTTGTTTTCTGTGAACTCTGTGACATTCAAGCCGGAAAAGGCTGTGCGGAATTGGAGTGTGGAACTCTGGCTTTATTGATTCGTCAATCACTCCTCTGCTCTGGCACTAGTTTCAACTTGTCAAGTGACCTGAGCATCTGTTTTTATAGTGTGATGAACAAAACTGAATGCAGGATTTCTTACCCATAGCAATTTTATGATGTGATGTGTGGGGGGAGAAAGAATGGATGTGGACACATGCTAGCATGCTCACACCCTTTTGGGACGCAAACCTTTTTGGGTCCACCCTCCCTGCCCTAAACGGAGCTACAAGAATCCTATTAATTGGTAGAAGGGGATTTGCCCCGACCAATGGGGAAGAAGGTGAGGTAGATGCCTCTCTACCTGCCGTTTTGCGTACTGCCCTCCGACATCTTAGGGGAGCCCGGGCTCTTGGTGTGGCCGTTCCAAGTCTCATCGCCCCGACGGGGCGGTTGACGATTCCAGTTCTGATCGTTTTCACTCGGTTCCACTGTGGGAAGGAAAGATAGAAAGAACGGACAATGAAACAAACTGCACACTTCTGATCACCCGCGATACAGAGGTAGTCCTCGACTTACGACCGCAATTGAGCCCAAACTTTCTGTCGTTAAGCAAGAAAAGGAAGAAGAGGAAGAAGAAGAAGAAGAGGAAGTGGAAAAGGAAGAAGAGGAAGAAGAAGGAGAGGAAGAGGAAAAGGAAGAAGAGGAAGAAAAAGAAGAGGAAGAGGAAGAAGAGGAAGAGGAAGAAGAGGAAGAAGAGGAAGAAGAAGAGGAAAAGGAAGAAGAAGAGGAAGAAAAAGAAGAAGAAAAGGAAGAAGAGGAAGAGGAAAAGGAAGAAGAGGAAGAAAAAGAAGAAGAGGAAAAGGAAGAAGAAGAAGAGGAAGAGGAAAAGGAAGAAGAGGAAGAAAAAGAAGAGGAAGAGGAAAAGGAAGAAGAGGAAGAAGAAGAAGAGGAAAAGGAAGAAGAGGAAAAGGAAAAGGAAGAAGAAGGGAAAGAGGAAAAGGAAGAAGAGGAAGAAGAAGAGGAAGAGGAAAAGGAAGAAGAGGAAGAGGAAAAGGAAGAAGAGGAAGAAGAAGAGGAAGAGGAAAAGGAAGAAGAGGAAGAGGAAAAGGAAGAAGAGGAAGAAAAAGAAGAGGAAGAGGAAGAAGAGGAAGAAGAAAAGGAAGAAGAAAAGGAAGAAGAGGAAGAAAAAGAGGAAGAGGAAAAGGAAGAAGAGGAAGAAGAACAACAAGAACAAGAACAACAACAGGATGAACAACAACAACAACAAGAAGAAAACAACTGTGGTTCCCTTAGTGCTTTCTGAGAATATTTCATTACCCAACTTGGTAAATCCAACGATGCTTACAAAAACCAAACTCTCCTCCCTTCTGGCACTGATGTTGTTACCGAGTTGCGTAATGAAAGGTCGGCAAGAAAACAATCCAGCTTGGAGAGCATCAAGGACCCCCCAAAGTTCAACCCTGAGTTACAGACATCCTATCAGTCCCTACATGAATGGCCATATAAGTTGAGGACTGCTCCTATCGGCATCTAAGCTGGTTGAGATGTGTGTTGGAGGATTTATCCACTCACACTGGATAGCTCGAAATCGCGGGAACGTAGGGGAGCCTCCGGCGCTTGCGTCGAAGAAATCCTTCCTTTTGTCCAGCCCTGGAGATGCTTGGACCGTGATGCGGTGCTTAAAATCTGACAAAAGAAGATTAGATTAGATTTAGATTTACAGTATTGGATTTATATGCCGCCCCTTTCCGCAAACTCGGGGCGGCTCACAACAAGGTAAAAACAATACATAGTGACAAATCCAATGCCCACCAATCCAATTACAATGTTAAGCTAAAAAATTCATAAAAGACAACCCCAGAATATTAAAAAACAAGCACACAATCAATTTAACACCAAAACAACATGGGCAAGGGGGAGATGTTTCAGTTCCCCCATGCCTGACGGCAGAGGTGGGTTTTAAGGAGTTTGCGAAAGGCAAGGAGGGTGGGGGCAATTCTGATCTCTGGGGGGAGCTGGTTCCAGAGGGTCGGAGCCGCCACAGAGAAGGCTCTTTCCCTGGGTCCCGCCAGACGACATTGTTTAGTCGACGGGACCCGGAGAAGGCCCACTCTGTGGGACCGAACCGGTCGCTGGGATTCGTGCGGCAGAAGGCGGTCCCGGAGATATTCTGGTCCGGTGCCATGAAGGGCTTTATAGGTCATAACCAACACTTTGAATTGTGACCGGAAACTGATTGGCAACCAATGCAGACTGCGGAGTGTTGGAGTGATATGGGCATACTTAGAGAAGCCCATAATTGCTCTCGCAGCTGAATTCTGCACGATCTGAAGTTTCCGAACACTTTTCAAAGGTAGCCCCATGTAGAAAGCGTTACAGTAGTCGAGCCTCGAGGTGATGAGGGCATGAGTGACTGTGAGCAATGACTCCCGGTCCAAATAGGGCCGCAACTAGCGCACCAGGCGAACCTGGGCAAACGCCCCCCTCGCCACAGCTGAAAGATGTTTCTCTAATGTGAGCTGTGGAAAAGAGACAACAACCATAAAAACCACCTTTGAAGCGGATCAAGTCCACCTGTCTCCACCTGTCAAGCTGTGTGTTAAACCTGGTTAGGGATTTTTCCTCGTTTTGAAAAAAGAAAAATGGTTTTATTTTTTTTAAATCCAAATAAAACGAGGTGAACAGCTCGAAAGCATCCCCTATGTGTTAGAAGTGTAAAAAAAAGAAAACGGAACATTTTATCACCTATGGAGGATCGGTTCAGAAGCAAGAACTTATTGGAACATGGTAGGGAAGTGGTTGAAAAAAATTATGAAAGAGGAAATTGAGAAAGAAAACTCAGAATTATTTTTATGAGATATTCTGAATAAAATGTATAAAAAGGAAATTAAATAATTGATTATCCATATTTTGACAGCGGCGAGGGTAACTTAGGCCAAAAGAGATGCCAAAAGAAGGAATGATAATTTAAAATAATCAAGGACTGTGCAAAACTGGACATGCTGACAAGGAAGTGAGAAGGGATTATTATAGGATATGGGATAAATTTTACAATTGGTTAAAAACGTTAAAACCGACAAAGGGAGTGAAATTAAATAGAAAGATAGCCTGAAAGATAAATAACAGATAAACGTATCTTTATTTGAAATTCAAATAAAAAATGTGCAAGCATAAACATTAATAAAATAATTATAATTTTAAAATGTACATATCTCCGTTAGATCTTCTGATAGAAATGGGGATGTAAGAATCCCAAATTATGTTTCTGTGTTTGTTTTTCATGTGAATTCCTGAAGGTACCACATTATTTCCCAGAATTCCCGAGGGCACCATATTTATTTCCCAGAATCCCGAAGGCCACCATACAGTATTTATTTCCCAGAATTCCTGAGGGCACCACATTATTTCCCAGAATCCCAAGGGCACCATATTTATTTCCCAGAATCCCTGAGGGCACCATATTTATTTCCCAGAATTCCCGAAGGAACCATATTATTTCCCAGAATTCCTGAGGGCACCACATTATTTCCCAGAAATTCTGAATGCACCACATTATTTTCCAGAATTCCCAAGGGCACAAAATTTATTTCTCAGATTTCCTGAGGGCCCCACATTATTTCCCAGAATTCCTGAAGGCACCACACTATTTCCCAGAATTCCCGAGGGCACAAAATTTACTTCTCAGAATTCCTGAGGGCCCCACATTATTTCCCAGAATTCCCGAGGGCACAAAATTCATTTCTCAGAATTCCTGAGGGCCCCACATTATTTCCCAGAATTCCTGAAGGCACCACATTATTTCCCAGAATTCCCGAGGGCACAAAATTCATTTCTCAGAATTCCTGAGGGCCCCACATTATTTCCCAGAATTCCTGAAGGCACCACATTATTTCCCAGAATTCCCGAGGGCACAAAATTTATTTCTCCGAATTCCTGAGGGCCCCACATTATTTCCCAGAATTCCTGAGGGCCCCACATTATTTCCTAGCATTCTTGAGGGCACCACATTATTTCCCAGAATCCCCCCAGTGCACTGTACATATTTTCAAGACTCCCTGGGACAAAACATTTAATTCCCCGGTTTCCTACGTGCCCGATATTTCTTTTCCAGAATTCCTATTTCCCGCCGGGCCTTCCGGCTTCCAACCCAGCCTCCTTACCGAGCGGCATGCTGATGCGTTCGCTGTCCCTTCCTCTGAGCTTGTTGCGCTTGAAGGTTCCCTTGCGCTTCTTCACGTGCGGCCGGTCGCGGTTCATCTGCTGGATCAGGAGGCTGAGCTCGCGCTCGAAGACCTCCAGCTCCCACTGGGCCAGTTCGTGTTCCCGTTGGCGGAGGAATTCCTCCTGGGATTTCTGCTTCTGGGCCGCCTGGTTCAGCTCTTCCTCCCGGCTCAACAGCTCCTGGGGAGAGAAACCGATCCCGAACAATCCCCCACTTGTGAGAGAGGAAAACGCGGCGTCCCTCCGGAGGAGATCCTTGGATCCTCCGGTTATGATGGGATCTACAGTTTGATGCAGATTCTCCTCTGAAAGGAGTGATTTCCTAGTGGCCTCCCATCCCACCTGCTGGTAGTCCTCGACCTACGACGATTCCTTTAGTGACCGTCCAAAGTTACAACAGCACTGGAAAAAAGGGACTTACGACTGTTTTTCACCCTTACTTGGCGGGACCCAGGAGAAGAGCCTTCTCTGTGGCGGCCCCGGCCCCCTGGAACCAACTCCCCCCAGAGATTAGAACTGCCCCTACCCTCCTTGCCTTTCGTAAGCTACTCAAAACCCACCTCTGCCGCCAGGCATGGGGGAATTAAGACTTCTTCTCCCCCTAGGCTGATACAACTGTATGTATGGTATGTGTGTACGTATGCTGGTTTTATACATTAAGGGGTCTTAAGTTAGTTTTTAGTATTGGATTTTTTTTACTGTATATTATTCATGTATATTGTTCATGACTGTTGTTAGCCGCCCCGAGTTTTCGGAGAGGGGCGGCATATAAATCCAATAAATCGAATTGAATTGAATTGAATTGAATTACTCCCATTGCAGTATTGTTGCGTGTGATTTTTACATTTGGATCTTTGACAACTGGTTCATAGTTACGACGACGGCAGGGTCCCCCAAAAAACATTTGCTTGTCAAAAGTTGATCACTTGACCCATCATTAAGTACCAGTTAGTTGCCAAGTGTCTTGAGTTTTGATCGTGACCATGGGAAGGCTGCAATGGTCATAAGTGTGAACAACCGTTGAAAGTTGTAACTTTGAACAGTCACTAAACGAACTGTTGTAAGTCGAGGACTGCCTGTATAAGGGTGTCCTGCCTTGATCAGGGGGTTGGACTAGAAGACCTCCAAGATCCCTTCCAACTCTTGTTATTTATTTTACGTACTGATAGTATAAAAAGATTTATTTATTTATTTATTCATTAGATTTGTATGCCACCCCTCTCCGAAGACTCGGGGCGGCTCACAACATCAATAAAAGCAATATAACAGTGGATATAATATTTATATACACTGCTCAAAAAAAAATAAAGGGAACACTCAAACAAAACATCCTAGATCGGAATGAATGAAATATTCTCATTGAATATTTCATTTGCACAACTATTCCATTTGCACAACAGTATTATTATTATTATTATTATTATTATTATTATTAATAATAATTAGATTTGTATGCCGCCCCTCTCCGTAGACTTGGGGCGGCATACAAGTCTGATAAATATGTGAAATATGTGAAATTGATTGTCAATCAGTGTTGCTTCCTAAGTGGACAGTTTGATTTCACAGAGATTTGATTTACTTGGAGTTATAGTCTATTGTTTAAGTGTTCCCTTTATTTTTTTGAGAAGTAAGAGACTAGTAAGAGAGAAACATTAGGACAGGGGAAGGAAGGCACTCTGGTGCACTTATGCACGCCCCTTGAAGCCCTCTTAGGAATTGGGAGAGGTCAACAGTGGCTAGTCTAAGGGTAAAGTTTTGGGGATTAAGTGATGATACTACAGAGTCTGTTAGGAAGTTCCATGCATCAACTGCTTAGTTACTAAAGTTGTGTTTCCTGCAGTTGAGTTTAGAGCGGTTTACTTTAAGTTTGTATCTGGTGTATGCTCGTGTGTTTTTGTGGCTGAAGCTGAAGTAGTCGTTGACAAGAAGGATGTTGTAGCAGATTGTTGTGGTTGGCTCACAGCCAGCTCCTCTGCCCACTGATTTTGACTCAGAGGAGCCGGGTCCATCAGATCAAAGAAGACCTGTTTGGATTACAGAGGAGTCAGTGAAGGGGAAGGAGAAGGGGGTGTGGAAGGTGTCGGAGAGGCAGAGAGGCCTGCAGAGCCTGTAGGATCTCCAGTCAGAATCTCATCTGGGTCACATGAGGAGAGGGTGATGGATGACCCCATCCTCAATGTCAGGGTGCGTAGAATGCTGGGACACCAGGAGCAGCTGCGCAGACACAGACAGAGATACTAAGGCACAGCTGTCAGCAACCAAGGAAGCTGCAGCAGGGCTAAAAAGGGAAGGGCTTGCAGAAGGCAGTGTGGGAAATTATCGTTCGGATTTGAGAGAGACGCTTTGTGGTTCAGTTTTTCCTTTGGACAACTTTGGAATTCTGACACTCAACCCATGTGAGTAATTGGCTGAAGTAAGCCAGAGAGACTTTTGTTGCCGGCTTGAGTCGTTAACCCTGACCCTTGGACTCATAAACCAGCATTCCTTTTGCAGTTGCTGCGGCTTTTATCCAATTTCATACGTAAAGAAACCTTTGCTTTTTGCAAGCTTCTGTGTGTGTGTGTGTGTGTGTGTGTGTGTGTGTGTGTGTGTGTGTGTGTTTGTATACTGCCTTGTTGGGTGGCCAGAACACAGATGATTTTACGGGCTATGCTTAGGTCGTGTTTATTCAGCATAAACAACTGCATCCTAGGATAACAGAGCTGGAAAGGGACCTTGGAGGTCTTCTAGTCCAACCCGCTGCTGTTCGGAAAGCCGCTCCCGCCTCCCGCCCTCCTCCATCTTGATTCTCACCTTCTCTTTCGCCCGCAGTTCGTCAAACATATCCTGTATTTCTACTTTCCAGTTGTCCTGCAAGGAATGGAAGGATTCTTGGGGCAGGTCGCGCAGCACCTGCGTTTCGAGGACCGTCAGCTGATCGAGGATGGAGGCAAAGCTGGGGCGCGTGTGGGGGTCCTGATGCCAGCACTCTGCGAAGGGAAACAAAAGGAAAAGGAGTCAAATAACAGAGGTGAAAATACATGGCTCAGAGCCTACTTACAGGACCGTCTCCTGCCGCATCACACAGAGTTGGCCTCCTCCAGGCCCCGTCGACTAAACAATGCAGGTCGTCGGGACTGCAGGGTAGGGTCTTCTCTGTGACCTCCCCAGCTCTATGGAACCAACTCTCCCCCTGAAGTCTATACTGCTCCCACCCTGCTGGCCTTCCGTAAGGCCACAAAGACCTGGCTTTGCTGGCAGGCCAGGGGGTCGTTGATCCTAACATCTGGCACGGCCGAGTCATGTTTGATTGATGTACAGTGGTACCTCTACCTACAAACGCCTCTACTTACGAACTTTTCTAAATAAGAACTGGGTGTTCAAGATTTTTTTGCCTCTTCCCAAGAACCATTTTCCCAAACCCGAGCCTCCAAAACTGTAAACAGAAAAGGCAAGGAGAAGCCTCTGTGGGGCCTCTCTAGGCATCTCCTGGGAGGAAACAGGGCCGGAAAAGGCAGGGAGGAGCCTCCATGGGGCCTCTCTAGGAATCTCCTGGGAGGAAACAGGGCCGGAAAAGACAGGGAGAAGCCTCCGTGGGGCCTCTCTAGGAATCTCCTGGGCCTCCACCCTCCCTGTGGTTTCCCCAACCGCGCACATTATTGGCTTTTACATTGAATCCAATGGGAAAAATTGCTTCTTCTTACAAACTTTTCTACTTAAGAACCTGGTCACGGAACGAACTAAGTTCGTAAGTAGAGGTACCAATGTACATTGTTTGATAGATTTGATCTACGGGTTTTATAATGGGGTTTCGTAGTTTTTTAGTTTAGGGGCTTTATAATGGCGTTTTTATAGTTTATTATTGAGGTTTGACTTCTTTTTAATACTGTATCATATTTGCATTGTTGTAAGCCACCCTGAGTCTCACAGGATTGGGCGGCATAGAAGTCAAACAAACAAACAATGAATGAATGAATGAAGGAATAAATCAGCCACCCCTTGAAGACTGTACAACGTCAAGATGCCGGATCTGTCTGCTACGAAAATGGCAGGGACTATTCATTTATTCATTCTCTTTAATTATTATTATTATTATTATTTAAAAATATTTTTATTTGGTTTATATACATTTAAAAACAGACATTTTCTCAATCCATACATTATTGCATTTGATCATTGTTTGTCTACATTTGGTGACAGACACATGAAAGAAAAGGTTTTAAAAAGGGGAGGGGGGAACCCCCAGAAAAGGCAAAGAAAAACATAGACATAACATAAACAAACTATACTCGGAGAAGGGCAGCATACAAATCTAATTAATAATAATAATAATAATAATAATAATAATAATAATAATAATAATACAAAATACGAAGATCTAAAAATCGAGGTGCAATGACTCTGGCATAAGCCAGTGAAAGTGGTCCCAGTGGTACTTGGCACGCTGGCCGCAGTGCCAAAGGATCTCAGCGGACATTTGAAAACCATCGGAATTGACAAAATCTCCATCTGTCAATTGCAAAAGGCGGCTTTACTGGGATCGGCAAACATAATTCGCAGTCCTAGGTGCTTGGGAAGCGCCCGACTGGTGATGAAATACGAAATCCAGCATAGTGATCTCATTTGCTGTGTTGTATTGACACAATAATAATAATAATAATAATAATAATAATAATAATAATAATCCTAGGTGCTTGGGAAGTACCCGACTGGTGATGAAATACGAAATCCAGCATAGTGATCTCATTTGCTGTGTTGTATTGACATAATAATAATAATAATAATAATAATAATAATAATAACAACAACAACAACAACAACAACCAACAACAACAATAATAACATACATAGCCCCCTCCACCTCTGCTGTCTTTTTGACAGCTCAGTCGGTGCGTGCTACCAGCAATTACTATTCAATCATATATATGACCTAATTTCAAATCACTTATCTTAATAACACCTCCCTTATGAAACCAGGTTGCAACGCCTTGGTCTCTTCGTCCTTGAAAGCCGGCATTGAAGGGGTGACTTGATCGAAGTGTATAAAATCACGCATGGGATAGAAAAGGTGGATAGAGAAAAATCCTTTTCTCTATCACACAATACTAGGACGAGGGGGCCCTCCCTAAAGCTCATAGGTAAGAAAGTGAGGACAAATATAAAGGGAAATATTTCTTCATCCACAGGGTCCTTGGTTGATGGAACTCACTCCCAGAAGAGGTCGTGACAGCTGTCAGCCTGGATAGCTTCAAGGTAGGATTAGACAGATTCAGGGATGCCAAGGGTATCAGAGGTGCTTATTGAAACGGATGTCCATGTGCCGCCTCTATGTTAGTTGAGGCAGGCAGGATTCCCTTGGGTTCCATTTGTTGGGGGTCAAGGGAAAGGGAGGGTCTTGCCTTCTCTTTCTGCTCAAGATCCCCATGGACAATTGGTGGGCCACTGTGAGACACAGAACGCTGGACTTGATGGGCTTTGGCCCGATTCAGCAATGGCTCTTCTTAGGTTCTTATGTTCTAACTCTTATTTTGCTACTTACCTACCCTTACATTTCATTGTTCTTGACTTGAAATACACTGCTCAAAAAAATAAAGGGAACACTTAAACAACGCAATGTAACTCCAAGTAAATCAAACTTCTGTGAAATCAAACTGTCCACTTAGGAAGCAACACTGATTGACCATCAATTCCACCTGCGGTTGTGCACATTCAACTTTGTACAGAACAAAGTATTCAATGAGAATATTTCACTCGTTCAGATCTAGGATGTGTTATTTGAGTGTTGCCTTTATTTGTTTGCGCAGTGAATCCGTTTGTGTTTACCCTTACATGCTATTTGTTTCATTTTTATGTGTTAATCTGTTTTTATTTATTTTATGTTTTACATATCATATTACTATACATTATTTTTATTCTGGCCTGAGATATTTTCACTTACCCGTCATTAAACGTGAAAAGGGTTCGGGGCACGTGGATGGTATCGGGAGGGTGAGTTTGTTGACGGCAACCCCATAAGCCACAGCCAGCCCGTCAATTCCCCGGTATGGAACTTCGCCGGTAAGGAGTTCCCACAGCAGCACCCCATAACTGGAGGAAGAAATACAGAAAAGATTACAAGCAGTTCTCAACTTAAAACCATTTATTCGGTTGGGATCTTGGAGGGCATCTAGTCCAGCCCCTTGCTCAAGGAGACCCTGTCCGGTCTCTCCTTAAAAGCCTCAAGGGATGGGGCGAAAACTTCAAAGTGAAAAGTTATAAATTGAGTTATTCCACTTGACAGGTTGAAGGATGACTCAGTCTTCCATCCGTCCGAAGTCGGTAAAATGAGGACCCCGATTGTTGGGGGTAATAGGCTGACTCCTCAAAGAAGGCTACAGGTCCCCAACCTTTTGGACCTCAGGGGCCACTTAATTCATAATTTTAAATCCCGCGGACCATTAATATGAGCTGGCTATTGACAAAGTAAGGCTTTTGACAAAGTAGACCATAATCTACTACTAAATAAACTAGAAAAATGTGAGATAGACAGAAACACCTCCAGATGGATTCAAAATGACTAACTGGGTTAATCGTGCCTAGATGGTCATGTGACTGGGTGGGCGTGGCCAACTCAATGTCACTCATGTCGAGGGGCGCCTCGCCGGCCCCTACTCACCCCTCCCCTACCAGCCATTCCACCAACAGAAAGAGTTGGCAAAACAGCTGGCTCAGTTCAAATTGCGCGAGAAGGAGGCCCAGCAGAAGCACCTCATTGAGGACTAGCAACATAGACTTTCCAAGCAGAGGGGCCCACACAAAAAGACCCCGAGGGGGGGGCACTCCTCTGCAGCAACAAAAACGTTCATTGCACATTGCCATATTTTGTTAAACCCTGATTTAGCGCAATGTAAAAAAATGCAAATAATTTTTCGGCGGACCACCAAAATTTTCTCGTGGACCACCAGCGGTTGGTGACCGCTGCTATAGAGCACTCTGAAGCGGTATACAGTTAGTCCTCGACTTACGACCACAACCGAGACCACAATTTCAGTCGCTAAGTGAGGCATTGGTGAACGATGCCCTATTTTACGATCTTTCTTGTTGCTAACCAAATAATTGCAATTGATAAGTTAGTAAGATGGTTGTTAATTGAATCTGGCTTCCCCCCCCCCCCCATTGACTCGGCTGGTCAGAAGGTCACAAAAGGGGATCATGCGACACACACCCCTTGGGACACAGCGACAGTCATAAACATAAACCCGTCTGAATGTCCATTGTGTGATTGTGGGGGATCCTATAAAAAATTGTAACTCTGCAAAACGGTCACGAGTCAAATTTTACAGGGCGGTTGTGAACTTCGAACAGTCACTAAATGAACCGTTGTAAGTTGAGGACCACCCGTATAAGTCAAAAGGCTCCTTGGCCTAGCAGGTTTAGACCCCCCCGTCCTTCGTCCTTCTGTAGAAACTCCCGTTTTCCAATTTACCTCCAGACGTCACTACCGCGGGAAAAAGTGGAATTTTTGATGACCTCCGGCGCCATCCAGGCGTAAGTCCCGGCTGCGCTCATTTTAGTGGTTTTGTGCCATTCCCTGGCCAGGCCGAAATCGGTGATCTTGAGGGTTTTCCCGCCGACCTCACCGTCGTCCACGTATTCGCTCAACAAAACTGCGGAAGGAAAAAAAAGAGAAAGCTTTCACACAATCCCACAAAAATAGGATTAAAAATGTGTGTGTGGGGGGGGTGTTTTCTGCAGAGGCGTTTCTGGAACTCTCCCCTGTAGAGGTAGTCCTCGACGTACCACCGCAAATTGAGCCCCGAAACTTCCCCTGCTAAGCGAGGTATTTGTTAAGTGATGGTGGCTGCCGTTTTATGACCTTTTGCCGTGAAGCGAATCGGTGGCGCTTCTTAAATTCGTGACACAGTAAGCGAACTGACATTATTGACACTATGTCAACAGTGCCACTCTCTGACACTATTAAAAATATTAAAATATAGGGATTTTTTAAAAAAATATTAAGTTTTAATTGTTTTTTCTCCCAATACCATACATATACATTCTATTCTATTCCATATTTTCTATTCTATTCTATTCCATATTTTCTATTCTATTCTATTCCATATTTTCTATTCTATTCTATTCTATACTATACTATACTATTCCATATTTTCTATTCTTTTCTATTCTATTCCATATTTTCTATTCCATTCTATTCCATATTTTCTATTCTATTCTATTCCATATTTTCTATTCTATTCTATTCCATATTTTCTATTCTATTCTATTCTATACTATACTATTCCATATTTTCTATTCTATTCCATATTTTCTATTCCATTCTATTCCATATTTTCTATTCTATTCTATTCCATATTTTCTATTCTATTCTATTCTATTCCATATTTTCTATTCTATTCTATTCCATATTTTCTATTCTATTCTATTCCATATTTTCTATTCTTTTCTATTCTATTCCATATTTTCTATTCCATTCTATTCCATATTTTCTATTATATTCTATTCCATATTTTCTATTCTATTCTCTATTTTCTATTCTATTCTATTCCATATTTTCTATTCTATTCTATTCCATATTTTCTATTCTATTCTATTCCATATTTTCTATTCTATTCATTCCATTCCATTCCATATTTTCTATTCTATTCTATTCCATATTTTCTATTCTATTCTGTCATATTTTCTATTCTTTTCTATTTTATTCTATTCCATAATTTCTATTCTATGTCATATTTTCTATTCTATTCATTCCATTCCATATTTTCTATTCTATTCTATTCCATATTATCTATTTTATTCTATTCTAATCTATTCTATTCCATTTCATATTTTCTGTTTATTCGATTCCATTCCATATTTTCTATTCTATTCCATTCCATTCAATTCCATTCCATATTTTCTATTCCATTCCATTCCATTCCCTACTTTCTATTCTATGTCAAAACTGGTTCGCGGTTGTGTGAATGCAACCACGGTGTTCTTTATCTCTCCCTTTCCAACCGGGCTCCGTCCCAGCTCTGATTTTCTCCTTGGTATTTCCCCCCCCTCCCCCATTTTGGCCCAGCTTCACTCAATAGCAATAAATTCCCTTGAGGAGCCTACCCTCAATAGCAATTCCTCGCGGCCGGGAAAGGTTTCCCTATAATGGCCAGTTCAGTCACCATGCCAAGCTTCCTTCGCATTCCCGGGCACCAAGATTGCGGAAGCCATCCCAAGCTCTGACTTACGTTGGCGTTACAGCTGAGTACAGAAATCAGAAATCGCAGAGAAGGAAGGGACCTTAGAGGTCTTCTATTCCAGTGTTTCCCAACCTTGGCCACTTGAAGATATCTGGACTTCAACTCCCAGAATTCCCCAGCCAGCATTCACTTGCAACCCCTTGCTCAGGCAGGAGACCCTACATACCAGCAGTAATGGATTGCTACTGGAGTGTGCATACCGGTACCAGCCCACTGATGATGTCACTAAGAGGTCACCGGTCAATTAGATTAGATTAGATTTATTGGATTTATATGCCGCCCCTCTCCGCAAACTCGGGGCGGCTCACAACAATAATAAAAAACAGTACATAATAAAAATCCAATGCCCACCAATCTAATTACAATTTAAAATTAGTAATTTCCTAAAACAATCCCAATATATATAAAAAACAGGCACACAGTCAATCAATCAACAACACAACATGGGCAAGGGGGAGGTGTTTTAGTTCCCCCATGCCTGACGGCAGAGGTGGGTTTTAAGGAGTTTACGAAAGGCAAGGAGGGTGGGGGCAATCCTAATCTCAGGGGGGAGCTGGTTCCAGAGGGTCGGGGCCCCCACAGAGAAGGCTCTTCCCCTGGGTCCCGCCAGACGACATTGTTTCGTCGACGGGACCCGGAGAAGGCCGACTCTGTGGGACCGAACCGGTCGCTGGGATTCGTGCGGCAGAAGGCGGTCCCGAAGATATTCTGGTCCGGTGCCATGAAGGGCTTTATAGGTCATAACCAACACTTTGAATTGTGACCGGAAACTGATCGGCAACCAATGCAGACTGCGGAGTGTTGGTGTAACATGGGCATATTTAGGGAAGCCTATAATTGCTCTCGCAGCTGCATTCTGCACAATCTGAAGTTTCCGAACACTCTTCAAAGGTAGCCCCATGTAGAGAGCATTACAGTAGTCGAGCCTCAAGGTGATGAGGGCATGAGTGACTGTGAGCAATGACTCCCGGTCCAATTGCCGCTCTCTGGGCGCCGCCATTTTTCTTTTGTTCCCCTTCTGTGCACACGCAAATGCCAAGTTTCCGGCCCTGCATGGTTTATTTTTATTTCTAAAGTGAATCTGGCTTGAGCAACCGTCACAAATGTGAGTCCGTTGCCACGCGTCAGAAATCTGATCGTGGGAATGCTCACAAAGGCTGTAAGCGTGAAAAAAACCCGGTCGTAAGTCGCGTTTTTTTCAGCACCGTCAAGACTTTGAACCGTCACTAAATGAACGGCAGGAAGCGACGGCCTACCCATAAACAGAAAGGCTGCAACCTCGCTTCGGAATTCAGGTTGGGGAAGCAGGTTTATCCATCTGTCGGTCTGATCTATCTATCTATCATCATCTGTCTGTCTGTCTGTCTGTCTGTCTGTCTGTCTATCTATCATCTATCCATCCATCCATCCATCCATCCATCCATCCATCCATCCATCTATCATTGTCTGTCTGTCTGTCTGTCTGTCTGTCTATCTATCTATTTTTCTGTCTATCTATTTTTCTGTCTATCTATTTTTCTGTCTGTCTGTCTGTCTGTCTACCTACTATTATTATTATTATTATTATTATTATTATTATTATTATTATTATTATTATTATTATTTATTAGATGTGTATGCCGCCCCTCTCCGCAGACTCGGGGCTGCTTACAACAATGATAAAAACAATATATATTGACAAATCTAATAATTAAAATCTAAGATAACAATTGTACATTTAAAAATCTAAAAGCAAGGAACCCCAATATAAAAACATACATACAGTCATATCATGCACTAGAACTACATAGGCAGGGGGAGATGTCTCAGTTCCCCCATGCTTGACAACAGAGGTGGGTTTTAAAGAGTTTACGAAAGACAAGGAGGGTGGGGGCAATTCTAATCTCCGGGGGGGGGGGTTGGTTCCAGAGGGCCGGGGCCGCCACAGAGAAGGCTCTTTCCCTGGGCCCCGCCAAACGACATTGTTTTGTTGACGGGACCCGGAGAAGGCCCACTCTGTGGGACCTAGCCGGTTGCTGGGATTCGTGCGGCAGAAGGCGGTCTCGTATCCATCCATCTATTGGATTTCATTTGTATGCCGCCCTTCTCCGAGCACTCAGGGCGGCTCACAGCATATAATACAACGATACAGTACAAGGACAAATCTAATTAAATTTAAAATTACAGCCTAAAAATCGAATATTTCAAAACAATCATACCAGTTCAATTGTACAACATATACCTCATTTCGTTGGCCAGGGTGCTGAGACCTAATTGCCCCAAGCCTGGCGACATAGGTGAGTCTTAAGACTCTTACGGAAGGCGAGGAGGGTGGGGGCAGTACGAATCTCTGGAGGAAGCTGATTCCAGAGGGCCGGGGCCCCCACTGAGAAGGCTCTTCCCCTAGGTCCCGCCAAGCGACATTGCCTGGCTGACGGGACCTGGAGAAGATTGCAAGCACAGGCCCTCTGCACGTGGTCCTCTCTTAATTTCAACCCCCATCCCCCCAAAATCTGCAGAACGACCCTTATATGCCCTCGGTCGAAATCCCAGCGAGGGAAAACCCACAGGTCGGCTGGGCTCCGTTCCCACAATCCGTAGGCCCGGCAGACATTTTGTGGAGGGGGCAGTCGCACTGGACACTCCATTGTGTGTGTGGGGACGGCCGGAGAATCGGCCTATTGTTCTGCCGAGCCATGGAGAGGGTGGACGTCGCCGACCGCAATCCCTGCACCTTTCCCCAGCTGTTCTATGAATTTCCCTTCCCCGCGGGGCCTTCGTAGGGAGGAAGCCAGGGAAAAAAACTCCCAAATAAATTGGCAGGAAGCAAGTTGGAGGAAGCCAAGAGACCCCCCCCCCCACACTCACCAATAACACCCCCCCCCCCCAATGTACGCAGGGCATTGTTTCCGGAGATTTCTAAGCCACGCTGTTTGTTCTTCCCTCTGAAAAAATTCTCTCCGAGCCACGGAAAGGCCTTGAGAGAAAGAACATAAACACTGCTAGCAAGCAAACTTTCAACTAGCCAGCTTCTTAACTACCATGGAAACTTCAGATCGTGCAGAATGCAGCTGCGAGAGCAATCGTGGGCTTTCCCAAATATGCCCATGTCACACCAACACTCCGCAGTCTGCATTGGTTGCCGATCGGTTTCCGATCACAATTCAAAGTGTTGGTTATGACCTATAAAGCCCTTCATGGCACCGGACCAGATTATCTCAGGGACCCCCTTCTGCTGCACAAATCCCAGCGACCGGTTAGGTCCCACAGAGTGGATCTTCTCCGGGTCCCGTCAACTAAAGAATGTCGCTTGGCGGGACCCAGGGGAAGAGCCTTCTCTGTGGCGGCCCCGGCCCTCTGGAACCAACTCCCCCCAAAGATTAGAATTGCCCCCACCCTCCTTGCCTTTCGTAAGCTGCTTAAAACCCACCTCTGCCGCCAGGCATGGGGGAATTGAGACCCTCTTCCCCCTAGGCCTTTACAATTCTATGCATGGTATGTATGTATGTATGTTTGGTTTTTTATATTAATGGGTTTTTAATTGTTTCTAACATCAGACTACTATTGTACACTGCTTTATTGTTGCTGTTAGCCGCCCCGAGTCTCCGGAGAGGGGTGGCATACAAATCCAATAAATAAATAAATAAAAAATAAAATATTTTTTGGAGTCTAGGATGCACCTTTTTACTGAGGCTGAAAATTCAGGTGCATCTTGGGGGGGAAAAATGTAGCTTTTTTTTCCCACCAGCCCTAACGATCATCCCAGCTCTTACCTTGCAGGCTCTATCATAGTTTCTCTCTGCGAAAAATATTTTCCAAGCTCTAAGTCTTTGCAGGGTTTTTTCCATTGCTCTACTTGCTCTGAATAAGTTTCTTTCTAGCCCCAACAAGGTGCTAACGATGTTCCCAGCTCTTACCCGCTTGCAAGCTCTTTCATTGTTACTCTCTCCTAATAGGGTTTTTTTTTTAAAGCCCTAAACCAGGGGATAAAATAATGTACTGAATCTGACCAGACTAAGGATGCTAGCAGATTGTATTGGCAGTTCTGTGTTAGCAAATACTTCAGAAGAAAAGGATTTAGGGGCAGTGATTTCTGACAGTCTCAAAATGGGTGAACAGTGCAGTCAGGCGGTAGGGAAAGCAAGTAGGATGCTTGGCTGCATAGCTAGAGGTATAACAAGCAGGAAGAGGGAGATTATGATCCCGCTATATAGAATGCTGGTAAGACCACATTTGGAATAATACTGTGTCCAGTTCTGGAGACCTCACCTACAAAAAGATATGGATAAAATTGAACGGGTCCAAAGACGGGCTACAAGAATGGTGGAAGGCCTTAAGCATAAAACGTATCAGGAAAGACTTCATGAACTCCATCTGTATAGTCTGGAGGACAGAAGGAAAAGGGGGGACATGATCGAAACATTTCAATATGTTAAAGGGTTAAATAAGGTCCAGGAGGGAAGTGTTTTTAATAGGAAAGTGAACCCAAGAACAAGGGGACACAATCTGAAGTTAGTTGGGGGAAAGATCAAAAGCAACGTGAGAAAATATTATTTGACTGAAAGAGTAGTAGATCCTTGGAACAAACTTCCAGCAGATGTGGTAGATAAATCCACAGGAACTGAATTTAAACATGCCTGGGATAAACATATATCCATTGTAAGATAAAATACAGAAAATAGTATAAGGGCAGACTAGATGGACCATGAGGTCTTTTTCTGCCGTCAGACTTCCATGTTTCTATGTTTCTTAGCGGCTTGCAAGCTCTTTCATTGTTACTCTCTCCTAATAGGGTGTTTTTTTTAAAGCCCTAAACCAGGGGATAAAATAATGTACTGAATTTGACCAGACTAAGGATGTAGCTATATGAATATCTGGTAGGCAAATTTCTCCCCATATTTTCCTCCCCAAAAACAAAGGTGTGCCTGGCAACTTCAAATCTCCACCACTAAATGCTCTGTCTTACACATTGGTAAAAAGAATCAGAATGCTAAATATAAACTTGGAGGAATTGAACTTATTGATAACCCTCAATCTGTCAAAGACCTTGGAGTACTCATAATCAATGACCTAAGTCAGTGTTTCCCAACCTTGGCCACTTGAAGATATTTGGACTTCAACTCCCAGAATTCCCCAGCCAGCGAATGCTGGCTGGGGAATTCTGGGAGTTGAAGTCCAGATATCTTCAAGTGGCCAAGGTTGGGAAACACTGACCTAAATCCTAGAGCCCACTGCAACAACATTGCCAAAAAGGCTTTAAGAGTTGTTAACCTAATCCTTCCCAGTAGTAATTTTGAACTGCTAACAAGAGCTTACAAAACATTTGTCAGACCAATCCTAGAATACAGCTCGCCTGTATGGAACCCACATTGCATATCGGACATCAACACAATTGAGAGAGTCCAGACATATTTCACATTCCTCTTCTCACAACAAAATACCTTACTCCGCCAGACTTGAAATCCTTGGTTTCAGACAACTTACAACTCCGTCATCTCCGTTCCGACTTAATTATAGTTCATAAAAATCATATACCAAAATGTCCTACCTGTTAACGACTACTTCACCTTCAACCGCAACAACACACGAGGCACGAAATCGATTTAAACTAAATGTCAACCGCTCCAAACTTGACTGCAAAAAATACGACTTCAGCAACAGAGTAATCAACGCCTGGAATGCCCTACCTGATTCTGTGGTTTCTACTCCTAACCCCAAAACCTTTAACCTTAGCTTAGACTATCTACAATTGACCTCTCCTCCTTTCTAAGAGGTCTGTAAGGGGCGTGCATAAATGCACCACTGTGCCTAACGTCCCTGTCCTATTGTCTACTTTTTATCATTACTTATCTAATGTTTAATATGTACAAATTATCACCCTATAATTGTTTGACAAATAAATAAATAAAATAAATAAATAAATTATACTCCGAAAAAATACGGTAGGCTAATTCAATCCATCAATCGAAACGGAAGGGACTTGGGAGGTCTTCTAGTCTACCCCCCTACTCAAGCATCTTATACAACAGTCCCTTTATCGTACAATGGCACCATTTTTCACACCTGTTGCAACATTTTTGGAGTGTTCAAAGAGGGGTGGCATACAAATCTAATAATATATTATTATTATTATTATTGTTGTTGTTGTTGTTGTTGTTGTTATTATTATTATTATTATTATTATTATTATTATTATTATTATTATTATTATTATTAGAAACATAGAAGTCTGACGGCAGAAAAAGACCTCCTGGTCCATCTAGTCTGCCCTTATACTATTTTCTGTATTTTATCTTAGGATGGATCTATGTTTATCCCAGGCATGTTTAAATTCAGTTACTGTGGATTTATCTACCAGTTTGTTCCAAGGATCTACAGTACTACTCTTTCAGTAAAATAATATTTTCTCATGTTGCTTTTGATCTTTCCCCCAACTAACTTCAGATTGTGTCCCCTTGTTCTTGTGTTCACTTTCCTATTAAAAACACTTCCCTCCTGGACCTTATTTAACCCTTTAACATATTTAAATGTTTCGATCATGTCCCCTCTTTTCCTTCTGTCCTCCAGACTATACAAATTGAGTTCATTAAGTCTTTCCTGATACGTTTTATGCTTAAGACCTTCCACCATTATTATTATTATTATTATTATTATTATTATTATTATTATTATTATCATTATCATCATCATCATCTCTGCTGATGGTAAAGTGAATTACTGTATTTTTCGGAGCATAAGACGCACCTAGATTTTAGAGTGGAAAAGAAGGGGGGAAAGTATTCTAAACCAAATGGTGCAGTAATATATTATTTAATAAAATACCAGTGTAGCAGAATACTTTTTACAAGCATGTATACTTTTTACAATCATGTACAGATATTGCAAACTTCACAGCTTTAAGATTTGTGGACTTCAACTCCCAGAATTCCTCCTCCAATCATGCTAGCTCAGGAATGGGAGTTGAAGTCCACAATTTGCCAATCCCTAATCCTTTGACCAGTAGTGGGCTGAGACGGAGTGGGGGTAGTAAGTTTATGCACTATTTATTGAATACTTAATAGTTTTCTTTATTGCCCTTCCTCCTCTAGTACCTTAGTCTAAGCCTTAATTACTTTTAAAATAGGAAATTATTACCCATAAATGCTTTAATCATTTTAATCATTACCAGAACTGAACTTTTATAGCAATGAAAGAAAATTGAGCTCCTTGCCTAACCTGTTATCCTACTGAACCTTGTGGGTTCTGTACAAAACCTTAAAATGTGACTGTGCTCCTCAACAATTAATGGTGTCTATCATTTGTCCTTTTTGCGGCTATTCAAATAATTTGACTTAATCCACTGAAAAAGAGTCCAAGCACCTATTTGAAAACTTATCTTGGTTGGTAAGCAACTTCCACCCAGTCACAGGACCTTTAAGCCACCCCCTGGTCACATGATTGTCAAGCCACTCCCACCTGGTCACATGGCTGGCAAGCCACTCCTACCCGGTCACATGACTATCAAACCACACAATAAGCCACGCCCACAGTGTGGTAGCAAACTTTTTTGCAGCCCTTCAGTGGTTGTAAGTCAAAAACTACCTATACCATCTTGGACAAACAGCTGTCCAGTCTCTTCTTCAAAACTTCCAGTGATGGAGCACCCATAACTTCTGGTGGCAGGCAGTTCCACCGATGAATTGTCCTCACTGTGAGGAAATTTCTCCTTAATTCCAGGTTGCTTCTCTCCTGGACGCAAATCCTGTTCGTCGTATGATTTAGAAACATAGAAACATAAAAACATAGAAGTCTGACGGCAGAAAAAGACCTCCTGGTCCATCTAGTCTGCCCTTATACTATTTCCTGCATTTTATCTTACAATGGATATATGTTTATCCCAGGCATGTTTAAATTCAGTTCCTGTGGATTTATCTACCATGGCTGCTGGAAGTTTGTTCCAAGGATCTACTACTCTTTCAGTGAAATAATATTTTCTCATGTTGCTTTTGATCTTTCCCCCAACTAACTTCAGATTGTGTCCCCTTGTTCTTGTGTTCACTTTCCTATTAAAAACACTTCCCTCCTGAACCCTATTTAACCCTTTAACATATTTAAATATTTCGATCATGTCCCCCCTTTTCCTTCTGTCCTCCAGACTATAAAGATTGAGTCCATGAAGTCTTTCCTGATACGTTTTATGCTTAAGACCTTCCACCATTCTTGTAGCCCGTCTTTGGACCCGTTCAATTTGGTCAATATCTTTTTGTAGGCGAGGTCTCCAGAACTGAACACAGTATTATTCCAAATGTGGTCTCACCAGCGCTCTATATAAGGGGATCATAATCTCCCTCTTCCTGCTTGCTATACCTCTAGCTATGCAGCCAAGCATCCTACTTGCTTTCCCTACCGCCTGACTGCAAAACAATAACCTCCAAAACCTTTAATCACCTTCATTGCTCTTCTTTCTGCTTTTTTTCCCCCCAAATTCCTCTTTTTTTAAAAACTAAATCACAGAAACTTGGAGCATGTGCAGAGTGCCCCATTGGTCTACAGTGCATTTTTTCCTGACCTCTGCCACCTCACCCTCCTGCCCTGATCCACCCACCCAGAATACATAGAAACATAGAAGATTGACGGCAGAAAAAGACCTCCTGGTCCATCTAATCTGCCCTTATACTATTTCTTGTATTTTACCTTAGGATGGATCTATGTTTATCCCAGGCATGTTTAAATTCAGTTCCTGTGGATTTACCAACCACGCCTTCTGGAAGTTTGTTCCAAGCATCTACTACTCTTTCAGTCAAATAATATATTCTCACGTTGCTTCTGATCTTTCCCTCAACTGACCTCAGATGGTGCCCCCTTGTTCTTGGGTTCACTTTCCTATTAAAAACACTTTTTAATAGGACCTTATTTAACCCTTTAACATATTTAAATGTTTCGATCATGCCCGCCCCCCTTCCCCTTCTGTCCTCCAGACTATACAGATTAGGTCTTTCCTGATCTTTTATTGTTTTAAAATTAAAAGACAAAACATTTCAAACAAACATAAAAAGACCAAACAATACACATAACATAAAAAGGAGCTACAGTCGCTCCGCTCAAAATAGAAGTCTTCTTGATTCAAAAAAGGAAAAAAAACTTATTATAGTTTAGATCAATTCAGAGAAATATATACATACGTAATATATTCAATGTAATAAATTTTACTGTTTAGCACTTTATTTTAACATTCTTAAGTTTTTTTATTATTCCACCAACTTTAAACCATCTGCCAAGTTTTATAAAATTCTGATGGTTCCTGATTATTTAACCGCCTCGTCATCATATCTAGCTCTGCACATTCCATAATCTTTCTGAAAACCTCTTCATCTTTTGGAATTTCCATTTCTTTCCATCTTTGTCCAAAAATGATCCTAGCAGCTACTAAAAGGTGAGTTATTAAATAATATATTTCTTTTTTATATTTATTATTTGTAATACCTAATAAGAAAAATTCTGGAGTCTTCCTTATTCCTTGGTCTGTAATTTCGTTTAGCCATCTTTCTACCTTATATGCCTTATTTATACCTTATTCCTGATCAGTTTGATGCTTAAGGCCTTCCACCATTTTTGTAGCCCAACTTTGGACCCGTTCAATTTTTGTAGGGGAGGTATGTTGTGTGCATGTTTTTTAAATTATGGGTTTTTAGCTTTCTAATTATTGAATTTGTATTATATATTGTTTTCTGTTGCTGTTGTGAGCTGCCCCGAGTCTGCGGAGAGGGGCGGCATACAAATTTAATAAACAAACAAACAAACAAATAAATAAATATTTTAAAAACATACAACACAAGCATACCATACATAAAACTATATAAGCCTGGGGGAGACGTCTTAATGTTAAGACATTAATAATAATAATAATAATAATAATAATAATAATAATAATAATTTATTGGATTTGTATGCTGCCCCTCTCCGTAGACTCGGGGCGGCTAACAACAATGATAAAAACAACATGTAACAATCCAATAATAAAAACAACTAAAAACCCTTATTATAAAACCAAACATACAATGCATAACTTGTAATGGCCTAGGGGGAAGGAATATCTCAACTCCCCCATGCCTGGCGGTATAAATGAGTCTTGAGTAGTTTAGGAAAGACAGGGAGGGTAAGGGCAGTTCTAATCTCCGGGGGGAGCTGGTTCCAGAGGGCCGGGGCCGCCACAGAGAAGGCTCTTCCCCTGGGTCCCGCCAGACGACATTGCTTAGTCGACGGGACCCGGAGAAGGCCAACTCTGTGCGATCTAACCGGTCGCTGGGATTCGTGTGGCAGAAGGCAGTCTCAGAGATATTCTGGTCCGATGCCATGAAGGTCATAACCAACCCTTTGAATTGTGACCGGAAACTGATCGGCAACCAATGCAAACCGCGGAGTGTTGGTGTTACATGGGAATTTAAACCTGCCCGGGATAAACATATATCCATCATAAGATAAAATACAAGAAATAGCATAAGGGAAGACTAGATAGACCACGAGGTCTTTTTCTGCCTTGTTTCGATGTTTCTAAGTTAAAAAAAAAACGAAAGCTGCTAGACCTCATGAATTTGCCTCCCGCTCTTCACCCCCAGTTCTGTTTTTCCCCCCCTCTCTCTCTCTCTGAAAGCCATAAATAAGAGTCCACAACATTTCCGGTAAATGGGTGCCCGTCTAGAAGAACACCCCCCCTCCAACCCCCCTTCCCTCGGTTTGCTGGAAGGCGAAGAATACTGGCTTCGTGTCGCAACCCAGCTCCGCGAAACCAGCAATAAGGAAGGAAGCGACTGGCGAAGCTTGATTCCCGTGGCGCGATGAGAAAGCGGAAAGGGAGGGAGGGGGCTGGAGGAGGAGGATGCAGCTACTGTGCGGCTGCACAAAACCGCCCCCCCACCCCAAATTCACAATTTCCTGTGCTTGCCAACTCCTGAAAACAGGAGCAGCAGCCAAGGGAGGGGGGGGGTATTTGAGGCTGGGGGGGGGTGCAGAGTCAATGCACCAGTGTGAATTTGAGGTCAACAAAACTCCCCCAATCTAAAGAAATTATATCCTGGCCCCTGAAAATTGACTCTGGATTTTTTTTAATATTCCGGTATAAGATTAACAAGGGAATAGAGAATAAACAGACTTGGAAGGGACCTTGTAAGGTCATCTAGTCCAGTGGTTTTCAACCCTTTTTGAGCCGCGGCACATTTTTTACATTTATGAAACCCTGGGGCACACTGAGCCGGGGGGGGGGGGGGCTAAAAAAAGTTTGGACATAAAAATTATCTCTCTCTCTCTCTTCCTCTCCTTCGCTTTATTTCCTTCTCCCTCCCTCTTTAACTCCCTTCCTTCCTCTTTCTCTCTCTCTCCATCTCTTTCTTTCTCTTCCTTCCTTCCTCTCTTTTTGCTCTCTTTCTCTCTCCCTCCCTACCTCCCTCTATGTCTTTCTCTCTCTCCTTCCCTCTCTTTCTCTCTCTATTGCTTTCTTTCTCTCTCTTTCTCTCTCCCTCTTTCTCTCTTTCTTTGTCTTGTTCTTTCTCTCTCTCTTGCTTTCTTTCTCTCTTGTTCTCTCTCTCGCTCTTTCTCTCTCTTCCTTTCTCTCTCTTGTTTTCTTTCTCTCTGAGCTTCGCGGCACGCCTGACCATGTCTCGCGGCACACTGGTTGAAAAACACTGATCTAGTCCACCCTGCCTGCCCAAGCAGACAAACCCTACTGAAATGTAAAATAAGGCACTTGGGGAAAAGGAATCCCCAATCGGAGTATTGTATTGGCCGTTCTGTGTTAGCAAAAACTTCAGAAGAGAAGGATTTAGGGGTAGGGATTTCCGACAGTCTCAAAAAGGGTGAACAGGCGGTAGGGAAAGCAAGTAGAAGGCTTGGCCGCATAGCTAGAGGTATAACAAGCAGGAAGAGGGAGATTGTGATCCCACTGTATAGAGCGCTGGTGAGACCCCATTTGGAATAATACTGTGTTCAGTCCTGGAGACCTCACCTACACAAAGATTTGGATAAAATTGAACGGGTCCAAAGACGGGCTACAAAAATGGTGGAAGCTCTTAAGCATAAATCTTACCGGGAAAGACTTCATGAACTCCATCTGTATAGTCTGGAGGATAGAAGGGAAAGGAGGGACATGATCGAAACATTTAAATGTGTTAAAAGGTTAAATAAGGTTCAGGAGGGAAGTGTTTTTAACAGGAGTGAACAGGAGAACAAGGGGGCACCATCTGAGGTCAGTTGGGGGAAAGATCAGAAGCAAGGTAAAAAAATATTATTTGACTGAAAGAGTAGTAGATGCTTGGAACAAACTTCCTGCAGACGTTAGTAAATCCCCAGGAACTGAATTTAAACATGCCTGGGATAAACATAGATGCATCCTAAGATAAAATACAGGAAATAATATAAGGGCAGACTAGATGGACCATGAGGTCTTTTTCTGCCGTCAGTCTTCTATGTTTCTATGTTTCTAAGAAATGATATGTCTGATTCGGTGGCTCAGTAACTAAGACAATGAGCTTGTTGATCAGAAAGACGGGCAGTTTGGCAATTCGAATCCCTAGTATAGTTCTAGGGGGTTGGACTAGATGACCTCCATGGTCCGTTTTAACTCTGTTAATAATGTTATTAATACTGTTTTATAATGTCAGACTTGGAATATTACATCCAGTTTTGGTCGCTGCGCTATAAATAAAGACGTCGGGACTCTGGAAAGATTGTAGAGAGCAGCAAAGAGGATTGGGGGACTGGAGGATAAAATACATGAAGAACGGTTGCAGGGATTGGGTCTGGTTTAATAAAAAGAAGGGGTTGGAGTGACATGATAGCATCCTCCAATATTTGAGGGGATGCCACAAACAAGAGGGAGTCAATCTATTCTCCAAAGCACCAGGAGACAGGACAAGAAGCAACGGATGGAAATTGATCAAGGAGAGAAGAAACGTGGAATTAAAGAGAAATTTCCTGACAGTGGGAACGATTAACCGGTGGTACAGCCTGCCACTGGAAGTTGCGGGTGCTTCATTACTGGAAGTTTTTAAGAAGAGATTGGACAACCATTTGTCTGAAATGGTATACGTCTATGATCCTATCACTCACACCCTCATCACCCCGAGGCTCGACTACTGTAACGCTCTCTACATGGGGCTACCTTTGAAAAGTGTTTGGAAACTTCAGATCGTGCAGAATGCAGCTGCGAGAGCAATCATGGGCTTCCCTAAATATGCCCATGTCACACCAACACTCCGCAGTCTGCATTGGTTGCCGATCAGTTTCCGGTCACAATTCCAAGTGTTGGTTATGACCTATAAAGCTCTTCATGGCACGGGACCAGATTATCTCCAGGTCCGCCTTCTGCCGCACGAATCCCAGCGACCAGTTAGGTCCCACAGAGTTGGCCTTCTCCAGGTACCGTCAACTAAACAATGTTGTTTGGCAGGACCCAGGGGAAGAGCCTTCTCTGTGGCGGCCCCGGCCCTGTGGAACCAACTCCCCCCAGAGATCAGAATTGCCCCCACCCTCCTCGCCTTTCGTAAGCTCCTTAAAACCCACCTCTGCCGTAAGACATGGGGGAACTGAGATATTCTTTCCCCCTAGGCCTCTACAATTTATGCATGGCATATCTATATGTATGTCTGGTTTTATAATAAGGGTTTTTTAGTTGTTTTAGTATTGGATTGTCACATGCTGTTTTTTATCACTGTTGTTAGCCGCCCCGAGTCCACGGAGAGGGGTGGCATACAAATCCAATAAATAAATATGTAAGTAGGTAAGTAGGTAGGTAGGTAAGTAAGTAAGTAAGTAAGTAAGTAAGTAAATAAATAAGTAAATAAGTAAATAAGTAAATAAATAATCATTTTTCACACTTATAACTACTGCAGCATCCTCTTGGTCAGCTGATCAAAATTCTGATTCTTGAATATTTATGACGGTTGTCGGGTCCCAAGACTGGGCGGGTGTCATATGATCCGCTTTTGCGACCTTCGGACAAGCCAAGTCCATGGAGGAGGCCGAATTCACAAACACGGACCTATTACTCGTCGCAGTGATTCACTTAACAACAGTGTCAAGGTAGGTTGTAAAACGTGTCAAAATTCACTCCACCCGACGAGAAAAAAATTGAGGGTTCGGTGGGGGGCTAAAAATTGCTGCCTCTAAGAGATAAATCCACCTGCTATAAATTAAATTTTAAATTCAGGCTTTTCTAACCCGCCGATTGCCTGAAAAACAAACCTTTTGCCTGCCCCGTTTTTTATTTTTTTTAAACTTCTGATAAACAGGCCAGGCAGGTTTTTCTGCCATCCTTTTAAAACCTGCAGGATCGGAAGTGGAGGAGGAAAGAAAAAAATCTGATTGTTTACCAACCACGGAAACTGAAATATGTAGCCGTCTCTGCCCTCTGAAGAGAGTGGCTTGTTCGTTGGCTGTAAGATATCCCTCGATTTACAATGATTCATTTAGCGACCGTTCAAAGTTACTCCGGCACTGAAACAGTGACTTACAACTGGTCCTCAGATTTACAACCGTTGCAGACTTACAACGGTCACATGATCTCTACATGGGGCTACCTTTGAAAAGTGTTTGGAAACTTCAGATCGTGCAGAATGCAGCTGCAAGAGCAATCATGGGCTTCCCTAGGTATGCCCACATTACACCAACACTCCGCAGTCTGCATTGGTTGCCGATCAGTTTCCGGTCACAATTCAAAGTGTTGGTCATCACCTATAAAGCCCTTCATGGCCCCGGACCAGGGTATCTACGAGACCGCCTTCTGCCACACGAATCGTGCAGAATGCAGCTGCGAGAGCTATCATGGGTTTTCCTAAATTTGCGCATGTTACTCCAACACTCTGCAGTCTCATTGGTTGCCGATCGGTTTCCGGTCACAATTCAAAGTGTTGGTTATGACCTATAAAGCCCTTTGTGGCATCAGACCAGAATATCTCCGGGACCGCCTTCTGCCACACGAATCCCAGCGACCGGTTAGGTCCCACAGAGTTGGTCTCCTCCGGGTCCCGTCAACTAAACAATGTCGTTTGGCAGGACCCAGGGGAAGAGCCTTCTCTGTGGCGGCCCTGGCCCTCTGGAACCAGCTCCCCCCGGAGATTAGAACTGTTATATTAGATTAGAACTGTTACTATTAGACACATATAGATAGAATTGTCGGCTATCAATAAAATTAACTGCCTTGGAAATGGCCCTGGGTTGGGCCAAGAGGCAAATAAGGAGCTGTGATGTTCCTTCGATACACCAGGGTGATTCGACACAAAAATATGTAACCCTTCCCTGGTGCAGAGCTGAAGGGATTGGATACTGTAACCTAGAGGATAATTCTCTGCCTTACAAGGCAAAGGTTGCAGGTTCAAGTCCCAGTGGGTATGGCTAGCTGATGAGGCCAAAATAAGGCCGAAATAGATCTATCCTAGTCTCCCTTAATTTTCAAATTCAGCAAAAAAACAAAACAAAAAAAACCCATTTTATATATATATATATATATATATATATATATATATATATATATATATATATATATATTTTTGTTTAAATAAAAGGGATGATACCTCGCGCCTGCCAGAGATTTGGAAACCAGCCTTAAACAAAATAAACACTTCATTATAATCAATATGTCAATCCTTTAATTATTATGATTTTAGAATTTTATATTTGGAAATCAGACTTAAACAAAACACTTCATAATCTTCATGCCATTCCTTCTATAACCATGATTACACCAACCAATCAGATCACGGAAGCATAGTCACCCAATCTATTTGCTACATTCAAAGCAAATCTCCACCCCCACACTACATGCTAAGAAGAAATGTCAGTTGCTAATATTCATTTGCAAAAACACAAAGATTGGAACTCCAGCCTGATGATGGTGAATGTGATTTCACCGAAACGTCGCATAGACATGCAAAACATTACACAGGGCAAAACCCGAACTCAGAACAATCTACATATATATATATATATATATATATATATATATATATATATATATATATACATACACACACACACACACACACACACACACACACACACATATATTTGTTTTCGTAAATTTTCACGGGTATATGTATGTAGATTATTCTGAGTTCGGGTTTTGCCCTGTGTAATATTTTGCATGTCTATGCGACGTTTCGGTGAAATCACATTCACCATCATCAGGCTGAAGTTCCAAGCTTCGTGTTGTTGTAAAATGGAATATATATATATTTACAGCAACACGAAGCTTAAAACTTCAGCCTGATGATGGTGAATGTGATTTCACCGAAACGTCGCATAGACACTCAAAATATTACACGGGGCAAAACCCGAACTCAGAACAATCTACATATATATATATATATATATACACAAATATATATATATATACACACACACACATACATACATACATACATTATTACATGTTTTTACTGAATTTTTAATTCAGCAAAAACAATCTACATTATATATACTGTATATAATATAGATTGTTGTGAGATCGGGTTTTTCCCCATGTAATATTTTGACTGTCTTTGCCATGATTCAGCGAAATCACATTTGCCCTCATCAGGCTGAAGTTATTGGCTTTGTGCTGCTTTGAATATTCAAATATTCAAAGCAGCACGAAGCCAATAACTTCAGCCTGATGATGGCGAATGTGATTTCCTCCGAAACATCGCAAAGACACTCAAAATATTACACAGGGAAAAACCCGAACTCACAACAGCCTACATACATATACCCGTGAAAATCTACTATAGCCCTAGAGGTTAATTCTCTGCCTTACAAGGCAAAGGCTGCAAGTCCAAATCCCAGTGAGGGTATGGCGAGTTGATGAGGCCAGAACAAGGCCGAAATAGATCTACCCTAGTCTACTTTAATTTTCAAATTCAGCAAAAACATGTGACATATACATACATACATACGTATATATTATGGATGGGAGTGTTGGACTCAAACTGATTCAAATTCAAGCCCTCGGCAACCGTCACGTACATGTATAAACCTCGACTTGTAACAGTTTGCTGAATGAACGTTCCAAGTTATGACGACACTAAAAAAATGTGAGTTGGGACCGTTTTCACACTTAGCAACCGTTTGCAACATCCCCATGGTCACGATTCAGATGCTTGGCCATTGATTCATACTTACGACCCTTGAAGGGTCCCTGGGATCATGCAATTCCCCTTTTACGACCTTCCAACAAGTTCCGGATTCACTTAAAACAACGGCAACGATTCGCTTAACAACTGCGGCACAAAAGGTCGTAAAATGAGGCCAAGCTCACTTAACAAACGCTTCCCTCAAGCGACGGAAATTTTGGGATCAATTTTACGACGGACGTGGGATTCGGGGGCTCAACGGGAGCAACATCTTCCCAGCAGTCCTCCGACAAGCAAAGTTAATGGGAGAAGTCAGGTGTGGTGTGGTTCACTTAACAACCACAGTCCTTTGCTAAACACGTGGCAAGAAAAGGGCGTAAAATGAGGCGCAACTCCCATAACAACCGTCCTGCTTAGCAACAGAAGTTGTGCTCGTAGTTGTGTAAATTGAGGACCTACCTGTGGTCTTGTTTCCAAATGTGGAAATAGGTTTTCCTCGAACTGTTTTTTAATATATGGAGTCCTCGACTTACGACTGCAATTGAGGTGATTGAAGTTTACACTGCTAAGCAGGACGGTTATTAAGTGAGTTTTGCTCCATTTTACGACCTTTGTTAAACAAATCAGTGCATTTCTTCAGTTAACCACGTGGTTGTTAAGTGAATCTGGCTACCCCGTTGACAGAAAGTCACAAAAAGAGGATCACGTACACTGCAACCGTCGTAAATATGAGTCAGCCACTAAAGCGCCCAAATTTTGAGCACGTGACCACGGGGATGCTGTGGCTGTCGTGTCAACAATGGTCATAAGTCACTTTTTACAGCACCATTGTAACTTTAGACAGTCACTAAACGAAAGGTTGTAAGTTGAGAACTTCGTGTCACCTGCATTTTGCCATGTATTTATTCCTTGTCTCGTGCAAAGCCAGTTAGAATCGCAATTAAAATTAGAAATTTGCAAGCCAATCCTTTTACTTAACATTTCCGCCTCCTATGTCTAAACATGCCTCTTTTTAGGTTTTGGATCTGGGTTCAAATTCCGCTTTTGAGACAGGATTGGTCACAACTGGGTGAGATCATCCAAGGGCATGGGGTGAGGTATCATCAGTACGCTGATGATACCCAGCTTTACATCTCCACCCCATGTCCAGTCAGTGAAGCAGTGGAAGTGATGTGCCGGTGCCTGGAGGCTGTTGGGGCCTGGATGGGTGTCAACAGACTCAAACTCAACCCAGACAAGACAGAGTGGCTGTGGGTTTTGCCTCCCAAGGACAATTCCATCTGTCCATCCATAACCCTGGGGGGGGATTATTGACCCCCTCAGAGAGGGTCCGCAACTTGGGCGTCTTCCTCGATCCACAGCTCACAATAGAGAACCATCTTTCAGCTGTGGCGAGGGGGGCGTTTGCCCAGGTTCGCCTGGTGCACCAGTTGCGACCCTACTTGGACCGGGAGTCACTGCTCACAGTCACTCATGCCCTCATCACCTCGAGGCTCGACTACTGTAACGCTCTCTACATGGGGCTACCTTTGAAAACTGTTCGGAAACTTCAGATCGTGCAGAATGCAGCTGCGAGAGCAATCATGGGCTTCCCAAAGTATGCCCATGTTACACCAACACTCCGCAGTCTGCATTGGTTGCCGATCAGTTTCCGGTCACAATTCAAAGTGTTGATTATGACCTATAAAGACCTTCATGGCACTGGACCAGAATATCTCCGGGACCGCCTTCTGCCGCACGAATCCCAGCGACTGGTTAGGTCCCACAGAGTTAGCTTCTCCGGGTCCCGTCGACTAAGCAATGTCGTTTGGTGGGACCCAGGGGAAGAGCCTTCTCTGTGGCGGCCCCGACCCTCTGGAACCAGAGTTGCCCCCACCCTCCTTGCCTTTCACAAGCTCCTTAAAACCCACCTCTGTCGTCAGGCATGGGGGAATTGAGATATTCCCTCCCCCTAGGCTTATAGAATTTATACATGGTATGCTTGTATGTATGAGTGGTTCTTTAAATTGGGGTTTTTTTAGATTGTTTTTAATATTAGATTTGTTTACATTGTCTTTTTATATTGTTGTTAGCCGCCCCGAGTCTTCGGAGAGGGGCGGCATACAAATCTAATAAATACAAATAAATACAAATACAAAGAAGCTGCACGGGAAAAAAAGATCCAATTTCAGGCAAACCATTTCAACACAACTTGCTGTAAGCATCACAAAACAAATAAGAGCACAACTGGGTTGGCCTCCTTCATCCAACTGATCTGCAACTTCTAATAGGTTAGGATGGGGATGATGGGAGCTGTAGTTCAGCACATTATGGGTGGTCATGGCTGGGAGACCGTGCTTCAGAATTAAAACAGGTTAAAATAAATCCGGAGAACATTCACCTCTTAGAATCACAGCGTTTTGAGCCTGGAAGAGAACACCAAAGGTCATCTAGTCCACCCCTTTGCAGAGTACAAGGACCGCCACTAAATTTATTCATGAGAAGTGGTGATTCAACCTCTTCCTTAAAAACCCAGAGATGGAGAACCCATAACCTTCGTGGTTAGACTACGGTATTTACAAGTCATATCCTCAGGAGGTTTCCCCCCCTAATGTATCTTACTATCTGATGGCAAATCCTACCTGGGGTTGGACTAGATGACCTCTGGTACTCTCTCCCACTGCAGTTCCACGATCTCTATAGCTTAGGAAAGTGAGTTCCGTAGCTCAAGAAACGGGTTTTGCATGAAGAAATCCCTCATTTTATTGAGAAGGAAGTCCTTGGCTTACGGATTTCCCCAGATTTCCCTTTGCTAAATAAAGCGGTTGTTTAAGGGACCCTTTCCTTATTTTACAACCTCGGCTGCCACCGTTGTTAAATAAATCACCGCCGTTGTTAAGTTAATCACGCGAATCCCAGCGACCGATAAGGTCCCACAGAGTTGGCCTTCTCCGGGTTCCGTCGACTAAACAATGTCGTTTGGCGGGCCCCAGGGGAAGAGCCTTCTCTGTGGCGGCCCCGGCCCTCTGGAACCAGCTCCCCCCGGAGATTAGAACTGCCCTTACCCTCCTTGTCTTTCCTAAACTACTCAAGACTCATTTATACCGCCAGGCATGGGGGAGTTGAGATATTCCTTCCCCCTAGGCCATTACAAGTTACGCATTGTATGTTTGGTTTTATAATAAGGGTTTTTAGTTGTTTTTATTATTGGATTGTTACATGTTGTTTTTATCATTGTTGTTAGCCGCCCCGAGTCTACGGAGAGGGGCAGCATACAAATCCAATAAATTATTATTATTATTATTATTATTATTATTATTATTATTATTAATGTCTTAACATTAAGACATTAACTTAATGTATTTGGAGAGGGGCAGCATACAAATCTAACATCATATTATTATTATTATTATTATTATTATTATTATTATTATTATTATTATTATTAATGACATGGTTCTTTAAATGAATCTGGCTGAATTTGCTTGTTCAAAAGATCACAAAAGGCAGTCACACAACCCTGGGACACAGCAGATGTCACAAATACACACTCCAGTTGCCAAGCATCCATATGTTGATCACGTGGCCGTGGCGGAAAACGGTCATAAGTGTGAAAAATAGTCCCTAAGTCACTTTTTTTTCAGTGGCCCTACCGCTTCGTCTTACGACGCCAACTGAGCCTAAACGTATGTTAAGTGAGAAGTTTGTTAAGTGATTTTGCCCCATTTTACAATGTTTCTCACCACCGTTGTTAAGTAAATCACTGCAGTTCTTAAATGAGTACCACAGTGCTCAATTAAATCTGGTTTCCCTATTGAGTTTGCCTGTCAGAAGACCGCAAAAGCGAATCACTGTGACTATTACAAATATGAGTGTTGTCAACGGACAAATCCTGTTGACCCGTGGAGGATGCTACAATGGTCGTAAGTGTGGAAAACGGTCCTCAGTCGCTTTTTTTTCAGTGCCATCGTCACTAAATGGACTTTTTTTGCAACCCCAGCTTCTAACATTGCAACGCCCGAACTCTGCACAGGTGCGAAGTTATTATTATTATTTTTCTTTCTCAGATCCTATGGAAGCCCCTGCCCACTTGAGCTTACAATAGCTAGCCCCTTCTACTACTTTGCAACACACCCTGGAATTCACTTTGCAAGAAATCTCCCAGTTTTCTCTGCCCGGGTTTCCAGCGGAAATCTCTCGGCCTTGTTTTGCATGGAAAGAAAAATAAGGCATCGCGCCCTTTACGAGAGGAAACGCGAGGCCGGGAGAGACGATTATCACCGTCACTTCCTCCTCGTGGGTCAATCGGGTCAGCTTCAGTCATCAGCTGGTGGCAAAACTTTGGGATTAGAACCGGGGATCAGATGGCCAGTGGGGGGGAGGAGGAGAAGGGGGAGAAAGAGAATGGGCTGGGCCTTTCCCTCATGTATGGGTCTCTCTGGTTTAAAAAATCTCACCCTGTGCCTATCTCGGCTAAGTGGAACCTGACGAAGAGAGATAACTCTGTGTATGATCAGAGGCACACTTGTCTTAGACCCAGGACAGCTGGGGAAGGCTCGTGTCTAGGAACTAGGAGTCTAGGTACTTAAATTCCCAGAATTCTGGGAGTTGGAGTCCACCCATCTTAAAGTGGTTGAGATAAATCAATGTTTCTCTAACTTTGACTTTAAAATAAATGGACTTCAACTCCCAGAATTCCTGAGCTAGTATGATTGGCTCAGGAATTCTGGGAGTTGAAGTCCACAAGTCATAGAAGAGCCAACTTTGCCTACCCCCTGATCTAGAGCAGTGTTTCTCTAAAATAAATGGACGTCAACTCCCAGAATTCCTTAGCTGGTAAGATTAGCTCAGGAATTCTGGGAGTTGAAGTCCACAAGTCATAGAAGAGCCAACTTTGCCTACCCCCTGATCTAGAGCAGTGTTTCTCTAAAATAAATGGACTTCAACTCCCAGAATTCCTGAGCTAGTAAGATTGGCTCAGGAATTCTGGGAGTTGAAGCCCACAAGTCATAGAAGAGCCAAGTTTGCCTATCTCTGAAACTATTTTAAAGTTTCTTTAACTTTAAAATAAATGGACTTCAACTCCCAGAATTCCCAAGCAAGCATGGCTGGCTGGGGAATTCTAGGAGTTGAAGTCCAACTCTTAAAATTTCCCAGGTTGAGAAACGTATAGAAATTTCTCCGCCTTAAGAGAGTTTAAAACAAATGGACTTCAACTCCCAGAATTCCCCCATAAACATAGCTGGCTGGGGAATTCTGGGAGTTGAAGTCCCTCCCCATCTTAAATTAGAAACATTGATCTAAAATAGTGTCTTTCAACCTTAGAAACTTTAAAAATGGACTAACTCCCAGAATTCCCCTGTAAACATAGCTGGCTGGGGAATTCTGGGAGTTGAAGTCCCCTCAGCTGAAGCTAGAATTTGAATGAATTAATCTGTGTTGGATCCCACAATTTTCCTCAGAAATGACTCAAACAACGGGACAATGCAAGGTTAACAAGATAGGTGTGAGAGCTTTTGAATGTCACCCCAACATTTCAAGGGACCCAACCCAGGTAGAATGGAGAAATCTGGAAACTGGTTGGAAGCAAAAAAGATGAGAGCCGCCCAAATTAGAATTTCTTTTAAATTTCCAGGACGCAGGAAAAATGCAGAGAGTGGTCCAAAATTTCAAAATGGCCGCTTTTTCTGTGCAATTTGTAAACAGGGCTTTGATTGGTCCAGCTGCTATTTTCATGTTTTGAACTGTCCCATCCATACCCCTTTCTCTATGATAGTGTTTCCCAACCTTGGCAACTTGAAGATATTTGGACTTCAGCTCCCAGAATTCCCCAGCCAGCGAATGCTGGCTGGGGAATTCTGGGAGTTGAAGTCCAAATATCTTCAAGTTGCCAAGGTTGGGAAACACTGCTCTATGAGAAAGATTAAAAAATAAAATAATAGGTAAATTTTAAAAAAACAACGTAAGAAATAAATAAATATAAATACAGGCACTGCACCACTTCAAACAGTTCATTTAATGCCCGTTCCAAATGACAACATCACCAGGAAAAAAAGATTTAGGACCATTTTTCACACTTCATGATTGAAGTCATACGATCAAAATTTTGGGTGCTTGGCAACTGGCATGTATTTCTGACAGTTTCCGTGTCCTAGAATCATGGGATCTTTTGGGGGATCTTCTGACAAGCAAAGCCAATCTAACACCGGCATAATTCACTTAAAAACGACGGCAAGCAAGGTTGTAAAACGGGGAAAAACACACTTATACAAACGTCTTGCTTAGCAATAGAAATTTAGGGTCGTACGTCAAGGTATAAAAAATGGCAGCAGCGTTAAAAGAGGGGTAGAAAATTTAGGGCCAAGCTGAATTTTTGAGTCCTTTCAGGATTGAGTTCCATAGACGTCGAATTAAATATAAATAAATCAATTTGGGGCCATGGTCCAGCTCAGCTGCGACCCCCTATACTATAGCCAGATGCGAGTTCAAATCTAGACTGACCTCTCCCCAAGGACTTAGGGCAAAACTGAATTTTGAGTCTTTTGGGATTGGGTGGCACAGACGTCGAATTAAATCAATCAATCAATAAATAAATAAATTTGGAGCCATGGTCCAGCTCGGCTGTGACCCCCTATAGCCAGACGCGGGTTCAAATCTAGACCGATCTAGAGTTGAACCCAGACGTGGGTTCAAATCTAGATCAATCTCTCCCCAAGGACTTACTGTTGTTGGATTTCAGGTCCCGGTGGATGACGGGCACGATGGCGCCGCAGTGCAGGTACTCCATGCCCTGTGCGATCTGGACTGCCCAATTGATGAGGATGTGCGGCGGGATGCGGCGTCCCGTCAGCATCCGGCTAAGTGGTCCCCCGGCCGCGTACTCCATCACCAAACACAGGTTGGGCCCCTGGAGGCAGACGGCCTTCAAGGCGATGATGTTGGGGTGCTTCAGCATGGCAAACAGACGTGCTTCCTGGCGTACGCGCTCGGCCGTGGTACTGATGTCCTCGTCCGGATCCTGGCGGGCCGCCTTGACCGCTACCAACTGCCCCTTCCAGCTGCCCCGGTAGACTTTTCCGAAGCCCCCCACCCCGATCACCTCCTCTAACGTCAGGTCCCGAAAGTCCGCCTCGGGGGGGTCCCCGTGGGCCGGATACGCCGCCGTCTTGAGCGAGACATAATTCGAAGGGAAGATGCCCACTCGGTCGTTGAGTTTCCCGGCCCACCAGCCCTCGTCGCCGGAGATGGCCGAGTCCCAGGACAAGACTTCCACCAAGTCCCCCTTGCGCAGGGTCAGCTCGTCCGTGCTGGTGGCCTCGTAGTCAAACAACGCCGTCCAGACCGGGTTGGCGTAAGTGGTGGTACCTCCTGCCCGGGAGGTTGGGCCCCATCCACCTACCAGAGGAGCTTTGCGGAACATGCTCTTCAGTGGCTCCATGGGGGCCTCCGGGCCTCATCGGGTCCAGGGACATGGAAAGGAGACCACGGGGAGAGCGAGCTCCAAGCCCCGCCCGTCGGGAAAGCCGGTCCACGTCTGCAACCCTGGGAAGGCTCTACATGCCTTGCGAGGCTTCCGTGGCGCCCGCGGGCGCCGCCAGCTCTTCCTCCTCCGTGGGCGCGGGCGGAGGCCCCGGGTGGATCTCGCCTTCCGCGCTCGGCTGGCTTCCTCCTCCGCGGAGGATCCGATCGGGGGATTCCCGGATCCTGGCCAAAAAAAAAGGGAGACCGACCCCGATCTGCTCAGAGCCCCCCGACGGCTCGTCTGCCCGGGCTGGCGGAGCGCTCCGTCCTTTCCTCCGAGCGCCGGACGGGCAAAGAAGGCGAGGGCGGGTCGGCCCGGCTGGGACTGCCCCGCTCGGAGGCGGGTCTCCCGGCTGGCTGGCGCTCCCTTCCCCGACGGAAGACGAGGCGAGGCCGGCCCCGCGTTGGAGCCCAGCCCGGCGCCGCCTTCTTCGCCCGCTTTTGCCAACCCCGGGGGAGTGGCGCCAGCGTCGGCGATGCTGTTGCTGCTGCTGCTTTTCTCCGAATTTGGGGAACTCCGGTTCCCATGATGTTGGGGATGATGGGAGCTGGGGTGCCTAAGGGATCCTCCAGGGCGCTTGGAAGGATCGAGGGATCTGGAGAGTCTGATGGCCTGTCTTTCTTTCTTTCTTTCCTTTTCTTTCTTTCCTTCTTTCTTTCCTTTCCTTTCTTTCCTTCTTTCTTTCCTTCCTTTCTTTCTCTCTTTCTTTCTTTCCTTCTTTCTTTCCTTCCTTCCTGCCTGCCTGCATTTCTTTCTTTCTTTCCTTCCTTCCTTCCTGTCTGTCTTTCTCTCTCTCTCTCTTTCTTTCCTTCCTTCCTTCTTTCCTTTCTTTCTGTCTGTCTTTCTTTCCTTCCTTCCTCCTCCTCCTTCTCACCTCCTCCTCCCTTCTTCTTCCTTCTTTTTCTTCCTCATTCTTACCTCCTCCTCCCTTCTTCCAATAATAATAATAATAATAATAATAATAATAATAATAATAATAATAATAATACTTTATTAGATTTGTATGCCCCTCCTCTCCGGAGACTCGGGGCGGCTCACAACAATAATAATAACAATGTGACAATGTAACAAATCTAATATTAAAAAAGCATCTCAAAACCCATCATTTAAAAACCATACAACACAAGCATGCCATACATAAAACTATATAAGCCTGGGGGAGATGTCTCAATTCCCCCATGCCTGGCGATATAGGTGGGTCTTAAGCAATTTGCAAAATTACTTTCTTCTTCTCCTCCTCCTTCTCCTCCCTTCTTCCTCTTCCTCTTATCTCTTTTATTCATTAAACATGAAACTCAGTCAACCGAACATTTAAAAAAGTGTCACAAACCCCACTGACTGGTGCCAATGATTGATACAATTGTATCTACATCATTATTATTGTTATTATTATTTTATTCACAAAAAACAGTAATACACAGCAAACGAGATTGTTATGCTGGATTTTGTATCACAGTATCACAAGTCAAATACTTCCCAATCATCTAGGCCTGTGTGATGTATTTTCGTATGATGCACACAGATCCAAAGTATTTTTCTTTGTTGTTATTATTATTATTATTATTATTATTATTATTATTATTATTATTTATTATTATCATCATCATTTTATTCACAAAAATGAGTAATATACAGCAAACAAGATTGATATGCTGGATTTCGTATCACAGTATCACAAATCAAATACTTCCCAAGCATCTAGGCCTGTGTGATGTATTTTCGTATGATGCACACAGATCCAAGTATTTTTCTATTATTATTATTATTATTATTATTATTATTATTATTACTATTACTATTACTATTATTATTTATTATCATCATCATTTTATTCACAAAAATGAGTAATATACAGCAAACAAGATTGATATGCTGGATTTCGTATCACAATATCACAATATCACAATTTGAACACTTACCAAAACCTTTTGCAACTGACAGATTGTGGTTTTGTCAATGTTTATTGTTTTCAAATGCTGGCTGAGGTCTTTTGGCACAGCAACTAGTGTGCCCATTACAACCGGGACTACCTGTACTGGTTTAAGCCAGAGTCCTCATAGTTCAATTTTAAGATCCTGATATCGCCTAAGTTTTCTCCTCCTCTTCCTCTTCTTCTTAAAGCATCCTAGGTATATCAACTAAGTATCTTCTTAAAATATATGATGTTCCAAGTAGTGCAGGTTTTTGCAGTTTCTCTGGTGTTGTTGTTATTGTTATTATTATTATCATTATTATTATTATTATTATTTATTTATTAGATTTGTATGCCGCCCCTCTCCGCAGACTCGGGGCGGCTCACAACAGTGATAAAGCAACATACAATGACAAATCTAATATTAAAAGTCTAAAATAACAAATCTAACATTAAAAGTCTAAAAGCCCCATTATTTAAAAATCATACACACAAACATACCATACATAAAACTGCATAGGCAAGGGGAGATAGAAACAGTCTACGGAGAGGGGCAGCATACAAATCTAATAAATAATAATAATAATAATAATAATAATAATAACAATAATAATAATAATAATAATAATAATAATAATAATAATAATTTGCAAACTTACGACAAACATAGAAACATAGAAATCTGATGGCAGAAAAAGACCTCATGGTCCATCTAGTCTGCCCTTATACTATTTTCTGTATTTTATCTTAGGATGGATATATGTTTATCCCAGGCATGTTTACATTCAGTTCCTGTGGATTTATCTACCACGTCTGCTGCAAGTTTGTTCCAAGGATCTACTACTCTTTCAGTCAAATAATATTTTCTGCTTTTGCTCTAACTTCAGATTGTGTCCCCTTGTTCTTGTGTTCACTTGTCTCAGTTCCCCCATACCTGATGGCAGAGGTGGGTTTTAAGGAGTTTACGAAAGGCAAGGAGGGTGGGGGTAATCCTAATCTCTGGGGGGGGAGCTGGTTCCAGAGGGTTGGGGCCGCCACAGAGAAGGCTCTTCCCCTGCGTCCCACCAGCCGACGGTATTATTATTATTATTATTATTATTATTATTATTATTATTATTATGCGGGATTTGCTGCTTGCACCAAATAAGGAAAGCCACATCTATTTGAACGTCTGAATGAGTCTTCGTTCTGAGCTGGTGCAAGTTTTCTCCCTCTCTCTTTTTTTTGCAGAAGTGTTTTCAGCGGATCGTATCAATATAGGTAGCCCTAGATTTAATTTATAGAAGGCATCTAAAATCTGGGATCCATGCTTCTTGGGGGAGAGGATTTTGGGAGATTTGAGGTTTTTTTCAGCACTGCCACCATGCTCAGAGGGTTAGTAGACTGATGCCATCCTAGGTCAGTCCATCAGCTATCAGTAGTGGTGGTTTTAAATTTAATGTACATTGTTGTAAACTTGACTATAAAAAGTATGATTTCTGTAACAGAGTTATCCAAGTGTTGGTTATGACCTATAAAGCCCTTCATGGCACCGGACCAGACTATCTCAGGGACCGCCTTCTGCTGCACGAATCCCAGCAACCAGTTAGGTCCCACAGAGTGGGTCTTCTCCGGGTCCCGTCAACGAAACAATGTCGCTTGGCGGGACCCAGGGGAAGAGCCTTCTCTGTGGCGGCCCCGGCCCTCTGGAACCAACTCCCCTCAGAGATTAGAATTGCTCCCACCCTCCTTGCCTTTTGTAAGCCTCTTAAAACCCACCTCTGCCGCCAGGCATGGGGGAATTGAGATACTCTTTCCCCCTAGGCCTTTACAATTTTATGCATGGTATGTCTGTATGTATGTTTGGTTTTACAATAAGGTTTTTTAACTGTTTTAGTATTGGATTGTCATATGCTGTTTACTACTGTCGTTAGCCGCCCCGAGTCTACTGAGAGGGGCGGCATACAAATCCAATAAAATAAAATAAAATCAATCAAATCAAATCAAAGTCTGGAATGCCCTACCTGAATTCATAAAATTCCATAACATTCTTTAAAGTTCGTAAAATCATCTGCCATACTTCAGCTTCAACCTCAACAATACACGAGCACATAATAGATACAAACTTAATGTAACCCACTGCAAACTCAGAAAATACAACTTCAGCAATAGAGTGATCAATGCCTGGAATGCACTACCTGCCTCTGTGGTTTCTTCCTCAAATCCCCAAATCTTTAACCTTAGACTGTCTGCTGTCGACCTCACCCCATTCCTAAGAGGGGTGTGCATAAGCGCACCAGCGTGCCTATCGCCCGTCTTACTGTCCTATTGTCCTCCTTTATCTGTACTTACTTTGCTTATGTTTATGTTTATACCTACACCTGCTACCTTATGTACATGTCTGACAAATAAACAAATTAATTTGGAAACTTCAGATCGTGCAGAATGCAGCTGCGAGAGCTATCATGGGTTTTCCTAAATTTGCGCATGTTTCTCCAACACTCCGCAGTCTGCATTGGTTGCCGATCGGTTTCCGGTCACAATTCAAAGTGTTGGTTATGACCTAAAAAGCCCTTCATGGCATCAGACCAGAATATCTCCGGGACCGCCTTCTGCTGCACGAATCCCAGCGACAAGTTACGTCCCACAGAGTTGGCCTTCTCTGGGTCCCGTCGACTAAACAATGTTGTCTGGCGGGAGCCAGGGGCAGAGCCTTCTCTGTGGTGGCCCCGACCCTCTGGAACCAACTCCCCCCAGATATCAGAGTTGCCCCCACCCTCCTTGCCTTTCGTAAGCTCCTCAAAACCCACCTCTGTCGTCAGGCATGGGGGAATTGAAATTTTCCCTTCCCCCTAGGCTTATAGAATTTATACATGGTATGTTTGGTTCTTTAAATTGGGTTTTTTAAGATTATTTTTAATATTAGATTTGTTTACATTGTCTTTTTATTGTTGTTAGACACCCCGAGTCTTCAGAGAGGGGCGGCATACAAATCTGATTAATAAATAAATCTGGATCTATAAATAAATAAATAAATAATCAGTTGTTTCAGATACAAATTTTCAGTTTCAGCCACAAATTTGACTTCCGTGGGACCTTACTTCATATTTAAGTAATCACTAAAATTGCACTAACGTGCCTGTCGTTCTGCCATTGTAGTTTTATTCTTTTATTCTTGTTTTTCTTTTGCAAATTCTAATAAATGAATAAATACATAAAGTAGGAAGTCTTCCACTGATATTTTGCCCATCATCATCCCGTTTCAGTGTTTTGCTTAAGGAAATAGCTCCAAAATGATGATGCAACGGTTATGAAAGGTGATGTGGTAAGTATTTAAAAATAGTAACTACAGTATAAGCAAATTAAAAATATTATCTTGGGATGCAAAATTTGGGACAACCAATAGATGGTGGCAACGTTACTTTTCTATACCTCTGCTGCCACCTAGTGGACACCTTGGAGACCTTCAGGCCAGCCTGAGGCTTTATTGTAAATGTGAAGTTAATATTAATACAGTATACAGTACAGTACTGTAGTATCTATCAGCAAGAATCACTTTCCAGCTCATGACTTGCAAAGCCTGGAATCGAAACTCATTTCTCATTGGGGGAGAAGACTGCCACTCAAAGGGAATGGACCCAATGGCAAGTAGTGCAACGCTTAAACGCCTTTGTAGTAAAGATACCAGGGCAGTTAAACGTCAGGGAATGGACGCATGCGCATTATCATGAGAGTTTCCCTTGGAGGATGTCCACCCGTCCTCCGTCGGCCCATGATTCGCATGCGCATTTGGTTCCGTGGCAGTCATTCACGCACGCGCCCCACCGTTTCCTTGTTAAGGGCGATAAGGAAGCGTGAAGTCTGTTGGGAAACAGTTATCACCTAGAGATAGTAATATTAAAGAACGTCATTTCATTATTTGGAATGTTTCAGGATTACTTTAATGTTAATACAAACTATAATTCTATACTTGTTTGACAAATATAACAAACAAATAAATAAACTAGTACTTGGTAGGAATTGGGAACTGATATTTACCATCCTTGCCCAGTATCAAGTAAAGCTTAATAAATAAAATATCGTTGAATTGCAATTGTTTATATTGAATTGGAGTACAATTTACGCCAACCTTGTGGTGCTGGCTGGACTACATTTGTAGAAAAAACATTCATAATCCTGCAATGTATTTTACTATTACCAGTACAAACATTTATACTGTACTTTATATATATTTTTACCTGTTTATTCTCTCAATATGCATGCACATGGTTTTATATCTTTTTACATATTCTTTCCGTATTTTGTGCTATCTATAGACACATACATTTGCTTTTATAAACCCTATCTTTGCATACTTTTATATTTTTCCATATAAGATGTGTGTAGCACACACAATTTTGCTTTCTTGTGCACTATTTAGCTACTCACATTTTTCTCTATAAATGAAGAATTTTATTGTGGCTGTTAGCACAAATACTTTTCTCTAGATAACACACACATATTTTCTTTACTTTATCTTCTTTATTCTTTATGTCGCATCCCGATACACAGCCATACACGAATACACTTTTCCTCTATATGTTTAACTTATTTATATGTGATGTGTTTTCCCATCGTCCATATATTATTTTGAACCTGTTTTCAGTCTAAAAACTATACTTGACCATTTTTTAATTTCTATCCCCCATCTCCTCCCTCTTATGACTGTATGGCTGTAACTTGTTGCTTACAATTTATACTGTTTCCTGATTGCTTATTTGTGCCCAATGACAATCATTAAGTGTTGTACCTCATGATTCTTGGCAAATGTATATTTTCTTTTATGTACCAAAGACAAATTCCATGTGTGTCCAATCACACTTGGCCAATAAACAATTCTATTCCATATTCTGTTCTATAATCTTTATATCTATAAATATCTATCTGTCTGTCTGTCTGTCTGTTTGTCTGTCTGTCTATCTATCTAATCTTCATTCACCACCGCCTCCTCTCTCTTCCTGCCTCTCCCCCTCTGATTTTTCCTAGCTCTTCGCAGCCCCCTATCGCACACTGACTCCTCCCTCTAGCTTCCCTCTTCCGCCTCAACTTCCGGTCTGGCAAAGCGGACGTGAGGGGACTCCGCATGCGCAGTGCCGCCGCTTCTCCTGCAGCTGCTCGGGCGCTTCTTCCGGCCTCCCCAGTCCCTGCTTTGAGGTTCCAGCGCCGAGAATCCCCTCCCCCCACACCTCGGCGCCTCAGGCCGAGCGGGGCTGACCCTTGACCCGGAAGTGGACGAGGGCCGGACGCGTTTGGCGACTGAGTCGCGCAGGGGGGAGTTTCGAGGGCGTTGAGGATTTATGCTGCCCCCCAGTTTCCCCAGGGGACCCCCGGGAATTGGAAGCGGGTCTGCAACCCCCAACCTGGCCTTTAACCCCCCAATCCTGGCCGAGGCTCCCATGGCCCAGGCGTGGAGGGGCCTCCCCTTGTAGGCAGTGTTGGGGGCCTCTGGTCACCCCTGCTGCCTGGGACCCCCTTTGGGGGGGCGGCCTCCCCTCCCCGCCCTTGCGTGGCTACCCCTGGGTCCTCCACGGGGCACCCCCATGGCGTGAGGAGCGGGGCTGAAGGAGGAGAGGAGCAGCCAGAAGGTGGGGGGGTCGTCCCATATTGTAGGGGGGATTTGCATCCACCTGCCAGCCCTGCAGGGTCGGCCCAGGCCCCTGAGGAGCCCTGGGCACCCCAGGAAGGGCTGGTGGGCCTTCCCAGCCGGGCAGAAGCGGGTTCTGGATTCCCCAGCCCTTCCAGATCATGGGACTCAAGCTGCCTTAATGAAGGCCCCTGGGAGCGCCAGCTGGCTAGTGGTGTTCCCTCGGGAGGAGGAGGAGGAGGACGGCGAGGAAGAGGAGGAGGAAGACGACGACGAGGGCGAAGAAGAGGCGGCCCCACTGTGGATATGGGGTCGCAGGTCCTCCAGATCTTACGCCAGGGCGTCTGGGCTTCGCTGACAGGCGGCTGGTTCTTCGACCCGCATCAGAGCACTTTCTCCAATTGTTTCCACCTCTACACTTGGATCTTTCTGCTCATCCTCCCTTTCCTGCTCTACATGGTGAGTCGTTGGGGGGGGGGTCATAAACCCCTAAATAGCAATAAGATTTAAACTTATGTACTACTAGGGATTCGAACTGCCGACCTTTCGATCAACAGGTTCTTCGCCGCTAAGCCGCCACGTCCCATGGATAACCATGGCAGGGATTCATTTAACAAACTATAGCGAGGAAAGTCATAAAATGGGGCAAATCTCACTTTAACAAAATTTGGGGCACAGTTTTCACCATAAATTGAGACTGCCTGTAATAATAACAGTTTAGCCAAGGCCCCTTTCTGAGCCTGCTGTCTGGTTGGTGCTCAGAATATCTTATTCTTGGAATCCATCCTGTTGAATGGGAACGAAAATATAACCTGCGGATCATTTTAGTGCATTAAAGAATCAATAAGGATGCTGAAGATTCTGGAAGGGGTGGATTCGTAAATCAATTAGTTGCCATGGATAGTTTAGAATTATTGCTTCCGTAACCCGGATTAAAAGCTACGTTGTTTTTCCAAAGCCAGAAGTCAAAACAGGGAAATCACAAAACTTAGTTTGAATTTCAAGACAAGCAAGAGAGTAGCTGAGGGCCCTGAAATTTTGGTTTCATGCAGGCGGAATCAAATGCCGATTAACACACATTGTGTTCAGGTTACTCCTCGCTTTACAACCATACATTTAGCAATCGTTCGAAGTTACAACAGCACGGAAAAGAGTGACCGATGACCATTTTTCACGTTTAACGACCATTGGCAGCATTCCCATGGATCAAAATTTGGATGTTTGAAAACCGGTTTCATATTTATGATGGTCGCAGTGTCTCCCGGGATCACGGGATCTCCTTTTGTGACAAGTGAAGTCAAGGGGGAAAGCGTGTGTTGTGGCCCGCCAGCTGTCCATGCACCTGGCAGTGGATCCCGTTCGAGAGGACACCGACTTAGTGATGCACCAGCTGGGTGTCTTTGATCCAATCGCCAGGAGATAGTGGGATTCTAGTTCCACCTTAGGACAAAAACCAACTGGGTGACTTTGGGCCAATCGCCAGGAGATGGTGAATTGTAGTGCTATATTAGGTGTGAAAGCCAGTTTCAGATTTTGGGTCAATAACATAGAAACATAGAAGATTGATGGCATAAAAAGACCTCATGGTCCATCTAGTCTGTCCTTATACTATTTCCTGTATTTTATCTTAGGATGGATATATGTTTATCCCAGGCATGTTTAAATTCAGTTACTGTGGATTTACCAACCACGTCTGCTGGAAGCTTTTTCCAAGCATCTTCCAGTCAAATAATATTTTCTCACGTTGCTTCTGATCTTCCCCCCAACGAACCTCAGATTGTGCCCCCTTGTTCTTGTGTCCACTTTCCTATTAAAAACACTCCCCTCCTGAATCTTGTTTAACCCTTTAACATATTTAAATGTTTCGATCATGTTCCCCCTTTTCCTTCTGTCCTCCAGACTATACAGATTGAGTTCATGAAGTTTTTCCTGATAAGTTTTTAAGCATCATTATTATAAGTCTTTCCCGATTAGTTTTATGCTTAAGACCTTCCACCATTATTGTAGCCCGTCTTTGGACCCGTTCAATTTTATCAATATCTTTTTGTAGGTGGGGGTCTCCAGAAGTGAGCACAGTGGTCCAAATTTGGTCTCACCAGCGCTCTATACAGCGGGATCACAAATCTCTCTCTTCCTCTTCCCAATCCACCTCACAGGGTGGTTGTTGTGGGGGGGGGGGTATAAGAAAAGGAGGAAGTATTAGGTTTGCCCACTTTCTTGAGTTCAGCAAAGGCAGGATAAACATCGAACAAATACAAAAATAAATTGAGATTTCTGATTTTATAGAAACAAGCCTGAGGTGTGTGTGTGTGTCTGAATCTTGATCGTTTAAGTAGGTGAGTGCATGTGTCAAGCGTGCGAATCCAGGCTTCAATCAATCCCTTTCGCTTTTGAGAAAGTATTTTGTTGGTTTTTTTTACGGGAAACGCACTAGTCCTCTTCAAACAAAGCAGTCGGCTTTGTTTGGAAAGACGTTACATCGAGGAAAGTTTAAACTTGTTCTTCTTGTTCCAAAGTGCAAGAAATGGAATAGTGGGTTTTAGTTAACGGGAAGCCGATCTCCACTGAACGATAGTGTGTGTCGGGGGGTGGAATTAAACAATGGGCTCATTGGCGGCCCTGACAGGGGGTAGCTTGCCCTTTCGATACAGGAAGTCCTCGACTTACAACCACGGCCAAGCCCAAACTTCCTGTTGTTAAACGAGACCTTTGTTTTTTTAATGGCCTTTCTTGCCACAGTTAAATGAAGCACCATACTTTTTAAAGGTCATTAAGTGAGTCTGATTTCCCCCTTGAAATTTGCTTGTCAGGCAGATCGCGCGATCCTGGTCACGTTATGACCGTCATTAATAGGAACGGTTGCCAAGCTTCAAAATTTTGATCACGTGATGCTGCCAATGGTCATAAGTGTGGGAAAACGTTCATAAGTTAACTTTTTTGAGGGCTGTTGCAACTTCGGACAGTCATTAAACAAATTGTTGTAAGATGAGATCTACCTGTATTTTTAAGCCAAAGTTGTCGGGATTGTTTTGAGCATCATCATTATTATTTGTTCTGTCGGGCTCTCTGGTAGACTCCTCCCAAAAATTCACAGGTACAAATTTCAGACACACACACCTTTGAAAATTCAAAGCAATGTTCTTTATAAGGAAAATTCACTTAACCTAAGCCCTCTTTTGGTATAGCAAAGAGCACTCGTCTCCAAACAAACTGGTAATTTGTACAAGTCCCTTATCAGTTCTGTGATACTTAGCTTGCAGCTGTGAGGCAATTCACAGTCCTTCTTCTTTCACAAAGTGAAACACACTTTGCTCTGGTTTAGTTTCAAAGCGGGGGAAAATCAGCACACAAAAGGTCAAAGTCAGTAAAGCAGTCACGAAACCCACAGGCTGCTCTTTATAGCAGCCTCACTAATGACCACAGCCCCACCGAACCACAGGTGGCCTCATTTTCTTTGATAATAATCTCTCAGTTGTTGTTGCCTATGCATCGCTCTCCGCATGCGTGGCTGTATCATTAACTCTTGTTCTGAATCCAAGGAGGAGCTAGATAATTGATCTCCTTCTGAGCTGTCTGCCACACTCTCCTCCTCCCTGTCACTCATGTCTTCTTGGTCAGGGGAGCCTTCATCAGCAGATTCCACCGGGGGCAAAGCAGGCCTGCAGCATGTGGATGTCTCCCCCACATCCACAGTCCTTGGGGCAGGAGCTGGACCAGAGCTAACCACAACAACAACAATTATTATTATTATTATTATTATTATTATTATTATTATTATTATTAATGTTTATTTATAATGCCCTTTTAACAAATGGCATAGCAGTAGGCCATATACAATTAACAAAGACAGACAGTAGGCAATACACACACTTAGCTATAACACAACTAATAACACCACACAACTTGTTAAAAACATTCCCAACCTCTCCAATGGAGTAAAGCTCACTTAACGACTGTCTAGCTTAACAACAGAGATTTGCGTCTCAAATTATATAGTTGACTTCTATTCCGCCCCATCCTAAAAAGACTCAGGGCGGCTTATAACAATATAAAAATAAAAATTGCAATAAAAGTTCTTTGGGTTGGGTTCCCACCCTGACAAAGAGGGGACATTCTGGAACCTGAATGGCATTTTCCATCTCTAGGCTTCTTTGAACTTTAAAAATAACAGTGCCGGCCATCCCTTAGTGGTATTCATGAATGGATTAAAGCAATCAAAACAAACTGTCTTTTCCCATGAACCTGGGGGTTGAGTAAAAAATGGCCTTTACAGAGTTGGGAAGCCGGAAAAATGTCTAGGAGCTGCAGCAAAAGGGAAGGACCAGGTCAAAACAGGAATCCATCCCTAATTGGAAATGTTATTACCCCACTGTAATTCACAAAGGAGCGGGTTATATTACATTTTTTTAAGAGGCATCGCTGTCTAACATTTCCTCTTAATCCAGTGTTTTTCAACCTTAGCAACTTTTAAGATGGGTGGACTTCAACTCCCAGAATTCCCCAGCCAGAATTCTTTAAGATGGGTAGACTACAACTCCCAGAATCCTTCAAGCTAGCTTCTTTGAGATGGGTGGACTTCAACTCACAGAATCCCCCACCCAGCTTGCTTTAAGATGGGTGGATTACAACTCCCAGAATCCCCTAGCCAGCTTGCTTTAAGATGGGTGGACTTCAACTCCCAGAATCCCCCACCCAGCTTGCTTTAAGATGGGTGGATTACAACTCCCAGAATCCTTCAAGCTAGCTTCTTTGAGATGGGTGGACTTCAACTCCCAGAATCCCCCAGCCAGCTTGTTTTAAGATGGGTGGACTTCAACTCCCAGAATCCCTTAGCCAGCTTGTTTTAAGATGGGTGGACTACAACTCTCAGAATCCCCTAGCCAGCTTGCTTTGAGATGGGTGGACTTCAACTCCCAGAATCCCCTAGCCAGCTTGCTTTAAGATGGGTGGACTTCAACTCCCAGAATCCCCCACCCAGCTTGCTTTAAGATGGGTGGACTACAACTCCTAGAATCCTTCAAGCTAGCTTCTTTGAGATGGGTGGACTTCAACTCCCAGAATCCCCCAGCCAGCTTGTTTTAAGATGGGTGGACTTCAACTCCCATAATCCCCTAGCCAGCTTGCATTAAGATGGGTGGACTTAGCTCACTTGTTTAATTGCTGGAATGTTGGGGTCCATGAAAGACTTATTATTATTTTAGAATTGATTTTTTTTGGTTTTTTAGTGGGGTAGGTGTGTGTGTTTGGGGTTGCCAGCCTACAACTTGCGACACCGCAGTCCGGTGTGTTCCTGCTGTTGGCAGCATCACATCACTCACACCCCTATTTTAAGGGAAGAGCTGTGAAATAGTGCAGAGACGCCCCTCGCCTCCTGCCTCTCCCAACGGAGAGGCTCAAATCCACTTTTCCCCCCACGTCCCATCTAGCCGTGATGAATGGAAAAGGGGGGGGAAACACCCCCCCATCCTTGCAATCAAACCTCTGGACCCACATGGTGAGCCTCTCTATCCGCCCCCAGAACAAATCCAGACTGGGAAAAACTGGGCTGAGTTTGAGAGTGGCTGTAATCGCCCTACTTAACAGAATAACAGGGGACCTTGGAGGTATTTTAGTCCAACCCCTATACTAGTGATGGCAAACCTTTTTTTCCTCGGGTGCCAAAAGAGGGTCAGCGCATGCTATCCCACATGCATGAGTACCCACACCCATAATTCAATGCCTAGAGAGGGCGAAAACAGCTTCCCCTGCCCCCTGGAAGGCCTTCTGGAGGCCAGAAATGGCCTGTTTCCCAACATCTGGTGGGCCCAGTAGGCTCGTGTTTTGCCCTCCCCAGGCTCCAAAGCAATGTTTCTCAACCTTAGCAGTTTGAAGATGTGTGGACGTCAACTCCCAGAATTCCCCAGCCAGCAACACTGAGAGTTGAAGTCCACACGTCTTCAAACTGCTGAGGTTGAGAAGCACTGCTCCAAAGGCTTCTGTGGAGCCAGGGGTGAGTAAAACAACCTCCCCCATCCCCCTGGAGGCTCTCTGGAAGCCAAAAACGCCCTTCCAGAGCTTCTATGCAAGGCAAAAATCAGCTGGCCGGCACACAAATGCACATTGGAGCTGAGCCAGGGCAACGGCTCGCGTGCCAGCAGATATGGCTCCGTGTGCCACCTGTGGCAGCCATGCCATAGGTTCGCCATCACTGCCCTATACCATTTCAGACAAATGGCTGTCCAATCTGTTCTTGAAATACCTCCAGGGATGGAGCACCCACAAGTGGCAAGCTGTTCCCCTGGTTTAACTGTACTTGCTGCCAGGAAATTCCTCCATAGTTCTAAGTTGCTTCTCTTGTTATTTAATTTCCACCCATTGCTTCTTCTTCTGCCCTTTGGAGAATAGCCTGACTCCCTCTGGCAACCCCTGAGATATTGGAAGACTGCTATCTTGTCTCCCCTGGTCCTTCTTTTCTTATTTATTTATTTATTTATTTATTTATTTATTTATTTATTTATTTATTTATTTATTTATTTATTTACTTATATTTACTTACTTACTTACTTACTTACTTACTTACTTACTTACTTACTTACTTACTGGATTTGTATGCCGCTCCTCTCCGTAGACTCGGGGCGGCTAACAGCAATGATAAAAACAGCATGTGACAATCCAATATTAAAACAGCTAAAAACCCTTGTTATAAAACCAATCATACATACAGACATACCATGCATAAATTGTAGAAGCCTAGGGGGAAAGAATATCTCAGTTCTCCCATGCCTGACGGCAGAGGTGGGTTTTAAGGAGCTTACGAAAGGCAAGGAGGGTGAGGGCTATTCTAATCTCTGGGGGGAGTTGGTTCCAGAGGGCCGGGGCCGCCACAGAGAAGGCTCTTCCCCTGGGTCCCGCCAAACCACATTGTTTAGTTGACGGGACCTGGAGAAGGCCAACTCTGTGGGACCTAATCGGTCGCTGGGATTCGTGCAGCAGAAGGCGGTCCCGGAGATAATCTGGCCCGGTGCCATGAAGGGCTTTATAGGTCAGAACCAACACTTTGAATTGTGACCGGAAACTGATCGGCAACCAATGCAGACTGTGGAGTGTTGGTGAAACATGGGCATATTTGGGGAAGCCCATGATTGCTCTCGCGGCTGCATTCTGCACGATCTGAAGTTTCCGAACACTCTTCAAAGGTAGCCCCATGTAGAGAGTGTTACAGTAGTCATTAAACTAACCATGCCCAATTCCTGCAAGCCTCCAGTCCCCTAATCCTCTTTGTTGCTTTTCTCCGCACACTTTCCAAAGAGTCTCAACATCTTTTTTTTTTAAATATTGTGGAGGGTGGGGGGGGAATTACTTAACAACTGTCTTGCTTAGTAATTTGGCCTCAGTTGTGGTCGCAAATTGAGGATCTCCTATCTAAATTGACAATGCCACAGTGGGGCCAAACGAGTGTGAGTTTACACACCAGGACAGGTCTGGTTTTTGATAGGCATCCCTGTTTAGCTTCATGGATGCAATGATAACTAGCAGTGTCCCTTTGCCTGATGTGTGACCCCGTCGACGACCACAGTTCATTTAGTGAATGTTCGAAGTTACAACGGCGCTGGGAAAAAAAGGGATACATTTTCCTAAACTGCAAAATGAATAATAACTAATTGTTATATGTTATATAAGGTTGTGTCATGTCACGTTGAGGTTACTTGTTGTTTTTTCTTTCTTTCTCGTTATTTGTGTCTATGTATTTTTCCCTGTACGTATTTTGATTCTGTTTATATGTATTACAGTAATACCTCGTCTTACGAACCTAATTGGTTCCGGAAGTAGGTTCCTAAGGCGAAATGTTCGTAAGACGAAACATTGTTTCCCATAGTAAACAATGTTAAAGCGATTAATCCGTGCAAAAAGAAAAAAAAAATTGCAAAATGGCGCTCCGCTGGGCGCCGCTGCCTGGCTGTCACCTTTTAAAACAGCCGGGGGGACTTCTCGGCGTTCTCCCGAACCTGAACTTTCCGGGTTCGGGTTTGGGAGACCGCCGAGAAGCGCCGCCACCCGGCTGTCACCTTCTGAAACAGCCGGGCGCTTCTCGGCGGCCTCCGGAACCCGAACCCGGAAAGTTCGGGTTTGGGAAAATGCCGAGAAGCCCCCCGGCTGTTTTAAAAGGTGACAGCCGGGCAGTGGCGCCCAGCAGAGCGCCATTTCGCGATTCGCGGTGGGTTCATAAGCCGAAAAAAGTTCGTAAGAAGAGGCAAAAAATTTCCGAACCCCGGGTTCGTATCACGAGGGGTTCATATCATGAGGGGTTCGTATCATGAGGTACCACTGTATTTTGTATTCATATGTCATTCTTTTTTTAAAACTGTTCAATAAAAAAACTATGTTTGGAAACTACAAATTGTGCAGAGTGCAGCAGCGTGAGCAGTCATGTGATTACCCAGACACCCACATCTCTCCAACACTCCGCGGCCTGTACTGGCTGCCAATTGGTTTCCAGACTCAACTGAAAGTTTGGGACCGCCTTCTGCCGGGTGAATCCCAGCAACCAGTCACGTCCCACAGAGTCAACCTTCTCCAGGTCCCGTCAACTGGACAATGTCTTTTGGCGGGACCTAGGGGAAGAGCCTTCTCTGTGGGGGCCCCTGGAATCAGCTCCCCCTGGAGATTCGTACTGCCCCCCACCCCTCTCGCCTTCCGTAAGAGTCTAAAGACTCACCTATGCCGCTAAGCTTGGGGTCATTAGATTCTACCCCCAGGCCGATGAATGTATAGTGGGATTGTTGATTGAATGGATATGTGAGTATTTTAATTGGTTCTTTAGTTTTTGGGTGTAACTTCTAATTTTAATTAATTGGATTTTGAGGTATACAGTGTTCTCTCGATTTTCGCGGGGGATGAGTTCCGAGACCGCCCGCGAAAGTCGAATTTCCGCGAAGTAGAGATGCGGAAGTAAATACACCATTTTTGGCTGTGGACAGTATCACAAGCCTTCCCTTAACACTTTAAACCCATAAATTACCATTTCCCATTCCCTTAACAACCATTTACTCACCATTATTACTGGTACTCACCATTGAATAAGACACTTAGTGATCCTGATATTTATAAACATAATTATTTATTAACAATTATTATTATTTTTTTGTTATTTATTTGCAAAAATTATTAGTTTGGTGATGACGTAAGACATCATCAGGCGGGGAAAAACGTGGTATAGAAAAAAAATAGTGAAGTTTTTGTTAATTAATATTTTTTGAAAAAACGTGGTATACGCTATTCACAAAGTTTGACCCCGCGAAAATCGAGGGAACACTGCATTGTCTTTTTATTTATTGTAAGCTGCCCTGAGTCCTTGGAGAGGGGAGGCATATAAAACCAAATAATCAATCAATCAATCAATATTTTAAATAAATAAAGAAAAAAAGGTGACTTTTCACACTTAACGACCATTTGTAGCAGCCCCCACCGTCACGTGATTTGCACTCGAATGCTTGGCAACTGACTCAGATTTATGACGGCTACAGTGTCCCGGGATCCTGCAATTCCCCTTTTGCGACCGAGTCAAAGGGGAGATCAGATTCACTTAATGGCCGTATTAACTCGTTCAGGAACTGCGGGGGTTCACTTAACAACCACAGCGAGGAAAATCGTAAAATGGAACAGGCCTCTGATTTCTCATTTAACAACGTACATTTTTGGGTGCTCTGTGGCGGTCATAATCTCGAGGACTTGCCTGTATTGACTTTGTGTCCTTCTCCCTTGGCAGGTGATGCCCCCCAGCATCATAGTCACGGGGATCTACTGCGCGGTAGTGGCCGTCTTCTTTACCACGGTTAAAGCTGTCAATTACCGCCTCCACACCATGTTCGACCAGGGGGAGATCGTGGAAAAAAATTCGGTTCTGGTAGAAGCCGGCAAGGCCGACGAGAGAGCAGCCGCTGATGACGACAACTTGACCAGGTGAGTAAAGGCCGCCTAGTGCAGGCAGCCCTCGACTTAACCAAAAGTTTGTTTATTGACCGACCGAAGTTACGACGGCATTATCCAAAGTGACTTACGAATTGTTTTTCTCACTTAACGTCTGTTACATCGTGCCCCACGGGCGTGTGGTCAGAATTCAGACCCTTGACGACAGATACATATTTCTGACACCCAAGCTAAAAAAGGTTCTTCATCACTGTCCTAAGCCATTCTTGTCTGCTAATAGCCCTGCGCACTCTTGCATCAAGAAGGGGCTCCGCCTTGTCTCCTAAGTCACTCATGGTCACCTTTGGGGGTGCAACAGTCCCTGGTTGGCTTTCAGCCCCTGACTCCACATCCTCTCCGACCTCCTCCCTATCAGACTCGGCTGCTAACCACACGGGGCTAGGATACCGCCGTCTGCTGCACGAATCCCAGCGACCAGTTAGGTCCCACAGAGTGGATCTTCTCCGGGTCCCGTCAACTAAGCAATGTCGCCTGGCAGGACCCAGGGGAAGAGCCTTCTCTGTGGCGGCCCCGGCCCTCTGGAACCAACTCCCCCCAGAGATTGGAACTGCCCCCATCCTCCTTGCCTTTCGTAAACAACTTAAAACCCACCTCTCCCGCCAGGCATGGGGGAATTGAGATCCTCTTTCCCCCTAGGCCTTTACAATTCTATGCATGGTATGTATGTATGTATGTTTGGTTTTTATATTAATTGATTTTTAATCATTTCTAATACCAAATTACTATTGTACACTGTTTTATTGTCGCTGTTAGCCGCCCCGAGTCTCTGGAGAGGGGCGGCATACAAATCCAATCAATCAATCAATCAATACCAAAACACACCCGTCTCTCGATCCTCAAAATCCGTGATCAGCTGAGCGGGACTCGGACGGGCCAAAACACTCCGCCCCTTCTTTTTTTCTCCGCAGGGACCCTGGAGGCGTCGAGATGACCGTGTTCCGTAAAGTGAGTTCTACCCCGCCAGTGAGATGCAGTTCGCAGCATTCTGTTTTCGGGTTCAACCAAGTCATGGTAAGGGGGAGAAAATTTGGGTCGGCTTGTCCCAAAGGTGCTTTTTTTTCAGGAGGCAATTGGACTTTCTGTTTTTGTTTTGTTTTCTTTTGTTTTGCAATGCAGGTTTGACTTTAGTGCAAGAGCTCAAATATTTAGATATTTTATCTCTTGTACTAAATGTTACAAGCTGGTTGTTGTGGTTGGCTCGCAGCCAGGCCCTCTGGCCTGATGAACTGCGGCCATCTGGGCATGGTCGGCCTGTGTGGCTGTCGGAGGAGTCAGACAGCGAGCCGGAGAAGGAGGGAGAGTGAGTGTGAGAAGCCTGCAGAAGCTATAGAACCTGCGACTGAGGGATTTGCCAGAGTCTGAGGAGGAGGAAGAGGAGATAAGGGACCCGATCCTGAATGTGTTCTGCCTGACTGGGCTCAGGCAATGCGTAACAGTCCAAGGAAAAGAAATCAAACACACACGTGCTGTTCTAATCAGCAAACTTGTATTAAACAAACAAAAAAAGGGTTAACCAAAACAGTCCTTGTTGTCAGGAATAAATGATAGTGCAAGGCGTAATTCAGCCAAATACAAAACACAGGAAAAAGCA